>NC_052947.1:11504424-11545954 GCF_013358895.1 Oreochromis aureus
TATAAGGCATACAGTATGATGTCATAAGGCATACAGCTTGATGTCATATAGCATACAGCTTGATGTCATATAAGGCATACAGCTTGATGTCATATATGACATACAGCTTGAATGTCATGATGCAGTATACAGCATGATGTCAGGTATACATACAGCTTGATGTCATATATGACATACATTGATGTCATATAAGGCATACAGATGTCATGTATGACATACAGCTTGATGTCATATAAGGCATACAGCTTGATGTCATGTATGACATACAGCTTGATGTCATATAAGGTATACAGTATGATGTCATATATGGGATATAGCTTCATGTCCTGGATCGAAACACCTTGATGTCATACAAGGCATATAGATTGGTGTCATGTATGCAAACAGTTTGGCGCCTTATAAGGCATACAGCTTAATGTCAAGTAAGGCAAACAAAATACGTGAAACAGCGAGGTCCGCAAAAGGTGAACTGCATTATAGCGAGGAAACACTGTGATTATTTATGTAGGTCTTTTTACATTTAAAGTTGCAGGCTAACAATACCAGACCGCCTCACCTCTCTACCGCCTCACACTTTTTTCTCTGTCTTTCACGTAAGTGTTTTCTATCTGACTTTCACACAGACATGCATTGAAGATCACCTTGTGGTTGGTGCCTTCTTCGTGTACAGACTGAATAATACCACCTTCTAATTAGTTTGCGGCCTGCTTTGTCTCCTATTGGTGTTCTTTCACGAGTAATCAGTGCTTGATGGCTTACTAACCTTTACTTTTTTTCACAACATTAATAACAAACGCACACAAAAAAAAACAACAAGTGTTGGGATGTATAAGGTTTGTACACATTACTGTTAACTAGAACACGGTTACAGACTGACCTCTCCCATTATTGTTTAGAATGATATCTTATCTAAAAAACTTGATTGGACCACAGTTTTAATGCTCATGCTACATGTTTATTGAGACTGTCTAATGTCTGCGACGGTATCTTCTCCCACGCCTGCGGACACCAGAGGCCTTGTGGGGTCTCCTGCGCCTGCGAAGCCGGTCGAGAAGACCTCGATGTTTGGCGCTTTATACCCGCGCCGTGGCATTGTCCAAAACGGCGGTACCTGCTCCATGTCACGGGTTCTATTTATGGACTCACCTGGCAACTTTAGTGATGTCTCTTCTGATGTTGTCACTATTGGTGTGACCTCATGACTCATTCATGCCATCTGGACTGTGGTGTAATTATGAGGTCACAGGGGACGGAATTTATTCACAAAGTTGATAGTGAGTTTGGGTCATAACTCAAAGACACAATGATGCAGTCAAATCATTTGAATTAAATATCTCTAAATTACAACATTTAGAGCAGGGGTGTCAAACTCAATTGCACAGGGGCCAAAACTCAAGGCACACTTTAGGTCGCTGGGCCAAACAAGATAAATATTTATTGAACACACTAAAACAATGTTTTTTAAACATAAATATGAATAAAAACAGACAGGAATATTATTCCAGATTAAATAAACTTAAAAAAATAAACTTTAAATATTTTGCTCTTCATAAAATATATCCTGTCAAAATTATGCAAGTTAGAAATATGAACATGCTGCCAAAACCCCAGAAAAATAAATGAAAGCATATACAAGGTTCGAGCCGCATGTAGACAGAGCTGGGGCATTGCTTCAGGAGTGGAACTAATAAACTGTGCGGGCTATTCAGTCTCGTACTTTCCCTTGAGTGTCCCATTACACTGCAGCTCCATCTGAATCTGCACAGGTGCAGTTCAGCAAAGTCCGCTGACTTGGTTCAACATTACTTGGCAACAGGGAAAGTGAGGCAAGTTGCACTGGTGCATTTGTGACAGCTTCACTTGAAATGCCTTCACCGCATCACACATGCCATGTCCATGAACTGACAGATTTCCTTGCTGAGCTCAAAAACTCTATTGATAACTTTTATCCCAACTCAGCCAACAGAAATTGACAGTGATTTAAACTTTTAGCTCAGATAAAATTTACGGTTTATGCGTTACGGTGATCATTACATGCTCGATTTTTAGGACTTTACCACACAGCGCTTCCTGGTGTATGACGCAGTGATATGCTGTTAACTCACCGTACAGTTCTCCTCCTCCATCTTTACCGCATCCTGCTGACTAGTCCGCTTTGTTCACCGCACAACACCGCGCCCATCCAACAAGTTTGTCCCAGGGCAGTTTCATATCGGTTACACTTTGACATACGTTTTAAAAATGTATTTTCCTGTCGTTGTCCCGCATCGATTTAATGTTCAATATTTCTCTCCACGGATGAAGATGGCCAGCTGTGCAATGTCCATCATGTCTGTACTTTCATCCACAGCAAGAGAGTATGCAATAAAGTTTTTGCTCTTTTTTCACACAACTGTGTTCTTAAATCAGTGGCCATCTCACAAACCCGATCAGCAATCGTATTTTCCTCAGGCTCACATTTGCCAAAATCTGCGCTTTGTTTGGACACAAGACGTCGCACACCTTCATCATGCAGCTCTTCAGAGTCGTAAATGGCCGGGCTGATTTGGCTATCTCCTCTGCTACAATAAAACTTGCTTTCACAACAGCTTCACTTTGTCATTATGCTCTGGTGAAAAAGTCTGCTGAAATGTCAGATTCTTCTTTAGACTTCTACTTTCTGTAGTTTCTGCCTGCATTTAGGTTTTTCAGCTTATCCTGACATTTTGTCTCGTAGTGCCATCTTAAATTAAATTCCTTAATTACAGCCACATTAGCTCCACTAATAAGACACACGGGTTTACCAGCAATGTCTGTAAACATATATTCAGTCACCCACTGGCGCTGAAAGGCTCTGCTTTCAGAATCAACTTTTCTCTCCACCATTGTGCACGGTTAGCTTCGCAATAACAGAAGTTTGACTTGATTGACACGGAATCTTCCCAGTTAGCCTAGCGCTCAGCAAGGAGGCTGCAGCGCTGCATTATGGGATCTGTAGTTTGTATATTATTAGCGCCTCATATCGCCGGGCCATGCATAACAATAATAGTACATCTATATAAAATGATCTCGCGCCCGGATATAAATGTACGCTGGTCGGATGTGGCCTCATGGGCCTTGACTTTGACACATGTGCTGTACACAATAGAATAGAATAAAAAAAAATACGATATACAATCGAATAAAATAGAATAAAATAGAAAACAAATGCTATCTACAATTTAGTATAATACAACGATGCCAGAAAACAGTATTGCACTTAGTGTTATTGCTATTGCTATTTCATGTATACACTCAGCTTGATGTCCTGGATCGAAACAGCTTGATGTCATATATGCACAGAGCTTGATGTCATGTATGCAAACTGCTTGATGTCATATAAGGCATACAGTATGATGCAGTATGACATACATGATGTCATATAAGGGATACAGCTTGATGTCATATATGACATACAGCATGATGTCATATAAGGCACACAGCTTGATGTCATATATGGCATACAGCATGATGTCATATAAGGCATACAGTATGATGTCATATAAGGCATACAGCTTGATGTCATATATGACATACATATGATGTCTTATAAGGCATATGATGTCATATATGGGCATACAGCTTGATGTCATATAAGGGATACAGTATGATGTCAGGCATACAGCTTGATGTCATATAAGGCATACAGCTTGATGTCATATAAGGCATACAGCATGATGTCATATAAGGCATGCAGCTTGATGTCATATATGGCATACAGTATGATGTCATATAAGGCATACAGTATGATGATGTCATATATGGGATACAGCTTGATGTCATATAAGGCATACAGCTTGATGTCATGTCATATACAGGTATGCAGCTATGATGTCATATAAGTCATACATACATGATGTCATATATGGGATACAGCTTGATGTCATATAAGGCATACAGCTTGATGTCATATATGATGTCATATAAGGCTTGATCACAGCTTGATGTCATATAGCAGCTTATACAGTATGATGTCATATAAGGCATACAGCTTGATGTCATATAAGGGATACAGTATGATGTCATATAAGGCATACAGCTTGATGTCATATAAGGCATACAGTATGATGTCATATAAGGCATACAGTATGATGTCATATAAGGCATACAGCTTAATGTCATGTATGACATACAGCTTGATGTCATATAAGGTATACAGCTTGATGATACAGCTTGATGTCATATAAGGGCTTGATGTCATATAGGGATACAGCTTGATGTCATATAAGGTATACAGTATGATGTCATATAAGGCATACAGTCATATGATGGCATACAGCTTGATGTCATATAGGCATACAGCTTGATGTCATATAAGGCATACAGCTTGATGTCATATAGCATGATGTGATGTCATATATACATACAGCTTGATGTCATACATGATGTCATAAGGCATACAGCTTGATGTCATATAAGGCATACAGTATGATGTCATATAAGGCATACAGCTATGTCATATATGGCATACAGCTTGATGTCATAAGGCATACAGCTTGATGTCATGTATGACATACAGCTTGATGTCATATAAGGTATACAGTATGATGTCATATATGGGATATAGCTTCATGTCCTGGATCGAAACACCTTGATGTCATACAAGGCATATAGATTGGTGTCATGTATGCAAACAGTTTACGCCTTATAAGGCATACAGCTTAATGTCAAGTAAGGCAAACAAAATACGTGAAACAGCGAGGCCGCAAAAGGTGAACTGCATTATAGCGAGGAAACACTGTGATTATTTATGTAGGTCTTTTTACATTTAAAGTTGCAGGCTAACAATACCAGACTCGCCTCACCCTCTACCGCCTCACTTTTTTTCTCTGTCTTTCACGTAAGTGTTTTCTATCTGACTTTCACACAGACATGCATTGAAGATCACCTTGTGGTTGGTGCCTTCTCTTCGTGTACAGACTGAATAATACCACCTTCTAATTAGTTTGCGGCCTGCTTTGTCTCCTATTGGTGTTCTTCACGAGTAATCAGTGCTTGATGGCTTACTAACCTTTACTTTTTTTCACAACATTAATAACAAACGCACACAAAAAAAACAACAAGTGTTGGGATGTATAAGGTTTGTACACATTACTGTTAACTAGAACACGGTTACAGACTGACCTCTCCCATTATTGTTTAGAATGATATCTTAAAAAAAAAACTTGATTGGACCACAGTTTTAATGCTCATGCTACATGTTTATTGAGACTGTCTAATGTCTGCGACGGTATCTTCTCCCACGCCTGCGGACACCAGAGGCCTTGTGGGGTCTCCCGCGCTCATGCGAAGCGGGTCGAGAAGACCTCGCATGTTTGCGCTCTATACCCGCGCCGTGGCATTGTCCAAAACGGCGGTACCTGCTCCATGTCACGGGTTCTATTTATGGACTCACCTGGCAACTTTAGTGATGTCTCTTCTGATGTTGTCACTATTGGTGTGACCTCATGACTCATTCATGCCATCTGGACTGTGGTGTAATTATGAGGTCACAGGGGACGGAATTTATTCACAAAGTTGATAGTGAGTTTGGGTCATAACTCAAAGACACAATGATGCAGTCAAATCATTTGAATTAAATATCTCTAAATTACAACATTTAGAGCAGGGGTGTCAAACTCAATTGCACAGGGGCCAAAACTCAAGGCACACTTTAGGTCATGGGCCAAACAAGATAAATATTTATTGAACACACTAAAACAATGTTTTTAAACATAAATATGAATAAAAACAGACAGGAATATTATTCCAGATTAAATAAACTTAAAAAAATAAACTTTAAATATTTTGCTCTTCATAAAAATATATCCTGTCAAAATTATGTGTTAGAAATATGAACATGCTGCCAAAAACCCCAGAAAAATAAATGAAAGCATATACAAGGTTCGAGCCGCATGTAGACAGAGCTGGGGCATTGCTTCAGGAGTGGAACTAATAAACTGTGCGGGCTATTCAGTCTCGTACTTTCCCTTGAGTGTCCCATTACACTGCAGCTCCATCTGAATCTGCACAGGTGCAGTTCAGCAAAGTCCGCTGACTTGGTTCAACATTACTTGGCAACAGGGAAAGTGAGGCAAGTTGCACTGGTGCATTTGTGACAGCTTCACTTGAAATGCCTTCACCGCATCACACATGCCATGTCCATGAACTGACAGATTTCTTGCTGAGCTCAAAACTCTATTGATAACTTTTATCCCAACTCAGCCAACAGAAATTGACAGTGATTTAAACTTTTAGCTCAGATAAAATTTACGGTTTATGCGTTACGGTGATCATTACATGCTCGATTTTTAGGACTTTACCACACAGCGCTTCCTGGTGTATGATGCAGTGATATGCTGTTAACTCACCGGTACAGTTCTCCTCCTCCATCTTTACCGCATCCTGCTGACTAGTCCGCTTTGTTCACCGCACAACACCCGCGCCCATCCAACAAGTTTGTCCCAGGGCAGTTTCATATCGGTTACACTTTGACATACGCTTTAAAAAATGTCTTTTCCTGTCGTTGTCCCGCATCGATTTAATGTTCAATATTTCCTCTCCACGGATGAAGATGGCCAGCTGTGCAATGTCCATCATGTCTGTACTTTCATCCACAGCAAGAGAGTATGCAATAAAGTTTTTGCTTCTTTTCACACAACTGTGTTCTTAAATCAGTGGCCATCTCACAAACCCGATCAGCAATCGTATTTTCTCAGGCTCACATTTGCCAAAATCTGCGTTTTGTCTGGACACAAGACGTCGCACACCTTCATCATGCAGCTCTTCAGAGTCGTAAATGGCCGGGCTGATTTGGCTATCTCCTCTGCTACAATAAAACTTGCTTTCACAACAGCTTCACTTTGTCATTATGCTCTGGTGAAAAAGTCTGCTGAAATGTCAGATTCTTCTTTAGACTTCTACTTTCTGTAGTTTCTGCTCTGCATTTAGGTTTTTCAGCTTATCCTGACATTTTGTCTCGTAGTGCCATCTTAAATTAAATTCCTTAATTACAGCCACATTAGCTCCACTAATAAGACACACGGGTTTACCAGCAATGTCTGTAAACATATATTCAGTCACCCACTGGCGCTGAAAGGCTCTGCTTTCAGAATCAACTTTTCTCTCCACCATTGTGCACGGCTAGCTTCGCAATAACAGAAGTTTGACTTGATTGACACGGGAATCTTCCCAGTTAGCCTAGCGTTCAGCAAGGAGGCTGCAGCGCTGCATTATGGGATCTGTAGTTTGTATATTATTAGCGCCTCATATCGCCGGGCCATGCATAACAATAATAGTACATCTATATAAAATGATCTCGCGGCCCGGATATAAATGTACTGGTCGGATGTGGTCTCAAGGGCCTTGACTTTGACACATGTGCTGTACACAATAGAATAGAATAAAAAAAAATACGATATACAATCGAATAAAATAGAATAAAATAGAAAACAAATGCTATCTACAATTTAGTATAATACAACGATGCCAGAAAACAGTATTGCACTTAGTGTTATTGCTATTGCTATTTCATGTATACACTCAGCTTGATGTCCTGGATCGAAACAGCTTGATGTCATATATGCACAGAGCTTGATGTCATGTATGCAAACTGCTTGATGTCATATAAGGCATACAGTATGATGTCATATAAGGCATACAGCTTAATGTCATGTATGACATACAGCATGATGTCTTATAAGGCATACAGCTTGATGTCATATATGGGATACAGTATGATGTCATATATGGGATACAGCTTGATGTCATATAAGGCATGCAGCTTGATGTCATATAAGGTATACAGTATGATGTCATATATGGGATGCAGCTTGATGTCATATATAAGGCTTGATGTCAGTATGATGTCATATAAGGGATACAGCTTGATGTCATATAAGGCATACAGCTTGATGTCATATAAGGGATACAGCTTGATGTCATATAAGGTATACAGTATGATGTCATACATGATGTCATATATAAGGCATACAGGTCATATATGGCATACAGCTTGATGTCATATAAGGATATACAGCTTGATGTCATATAAGGCATACAGATGCAGCTTGATGTCATGATGTCATATATACAGCTTGATGTCATATAAGGCATACAGCTTGATGTCATATGGCATACAGCTTGATGTATATACAGGGATGTCAGCTTGATGTCATATAAGGTATACAGCTTGATGTCATATAAGGGATACAGCTTGATGTCATATATATACAGCTTGATGTCATATAAGGCATACAGTATGATGTCATATATGGGATACAGCTTGATGTCATATAAGGTATACAGCTTGATGTCATATAAGGCATACAGCTTGATGTCATATAAGGCATGATGTCATATAAGGCATACAGCTTGATGTCATATAAGGCATACAGCTTGATACAGCTTGATGTCATATAAGGCATACAGCTTGATGTCATATAAGGTATACAGTATGATGTCATATAAGGCATACAGCTTGATGTCATATAAGGGATGCAGCTTGATGTCATATAAGGCATACAGCATTGATGCATACAGTATGATGTCATATAAGGTATACAGCTATGATGTCATATATACAGTATGATGTCATATAAGGCATACAGCTTAATGTCATGTCAGCTTGATGTCATATAAGGCATACAGCTTGATGTCATACAGGCATACAGCTTGATGTCATATAAGGCATACAGCTTGATGTCATATAATGGCATACAGCTTGATGTCATATAAGGCATACAGCTTGATGTCATATAAGGCATACAGCTTGATGTCATATAGGCATACAGCTTGATGTCATATAAGGCATACAGCTTGATGTCATAAGGCATACAGCTTGATGTCATATAAGGACATACAGCTTGATGTCATATGTATACAGTATGATGTCATATATGGGATATAGCTTGATGTCATATATGGAACACAGCTTGATGTCATAAGGCATATACAGCTTGATGTCATATAGGCATACAGTTTGATGTCATATAAGGCATATACAGCTTGATGTCATGTATGACATACAGCATGATGTCTTATAAGGCATACAGCTTGATGTCATATAAGCATACAGTATGATGTCATATAAGGGATACAGCTTGATGTCATATATGTCTTGATATAAGGCATACAGCTTGATGTCATATAAGGGATGCAGTTGATGTCATAAGGCATACAGTATGATGTCATACAGTATGATACAGTATGATGTCATATAAGGCATACAGCTTAATGTCATGTATGACATACAGCTTGATGTCATATAAGGCATACAGCTTGATGTCATGTATGACATACAGCTTGATGTCATATAAGGTATACAGTATGATGTCATATATGGGATATAGCTTCATGTCCTGGATCGAAACACCTTGATGTCATACAAGGCATATAGATTGGTGTCATGTATGCAAACAGTTTGGCGCCTTATAAGGCATACAGCTTAATGTCAAGTAAGGCAAACAAAATACGTGAAACAGCGAGGCCGCAAAAGGTGAACTGCATTATAGCGAGGAAACACTGTGATTATTTATGTAGGTCTTTTTTACATTTAAAGTTGCAGGCTAACAATACCAGACTCGCCTCACCTCTCTACCGCCTCACTTTTTCTCTGTCTTTCTTACGTAAGTGTTTTCTATCTGACTTTCACACAGACATGCATTGAAGATCACCTTGTGGTTGGTGCCTTCTTCGTGTACAGACTGAATAATACCACCTTCTAATTAGTTTGCGGCCTGCTTTGTCTCCTATTGGTGTTCTTCACGAGTAATCAGTGCTTGATGGCTTACTAACCTTTACTTTTTTCACAACATTAATAACAAACGCACACAAAAAAAACAACAAGTGTTGGGATGTATAAGGTTTGTACACATTACTGTTAACTAGAACACGGTTACAGACTGACCTCTCCCATTATTGTTTAGAATGATATCTTATCTAAAAAAAAAAACTTGATTGGACCACAGTTTTAATGCTCATGCTACATGTTTATTGAGACTGTCTAATGTCTGCGACGGTATCTTCTCCCACGCCTGCGGACACCAGAGGCCTTGTGGGGTCTCCGCGCTCTGCGAAGCGGTCGAGAAGACCTCGCATGTTTGCGCTCTATACCCGCGCCGTGGCATTGTCCAAAACGGCGGTACCTGCTCCATGTCACGGGTTCTATTTATGGACTCACCTGGCAACTTTAGTGATGTCTCTTCTGATGTTGTCACTATTGGTGTGACCTCATGACTCATTCATGCCATCTGGACTGTGGTGTAATTATGAGGTCACAGGGGACGGAATTTATTCACAAAGTTGATAGTGAGTTTGGGTCATAACTCAAAGACACAATGATGCAGTCAAATCATTTGAATTAAATATCTCTAAATTACAACATTTAGAGCAGGGGTGTCAAACTCAATTGCACAGGGGCCAAAACTCAAGGCACACTTTAGGTCGCGGGCCAAACAAGATAAATATTTATTGAACACACTAAAACAATGTTTTTTAAACATAAATATGAATAAAACAGACAGGAATATTATTCCAGATTAAATAAACTTAAAAAATAAACTTTAAATATTTTGCTCTTCATAAAAATATATCCTGTCAAAATTATGCAAGTTAGAAATATGAACATGCTGCCAAAACCCCAGAAAAATAAATGAAAGCATATACAAGGTTCGAGCCGCATGTAGACAGAGCTGGGGCATTGCTTCAGGAGTGGAACTAATAAACTGTGCGGGCTATTCAGTCTCGTACTTTCCTTGAGTGTCCCATTACACTGCAGCTCCATCTGAATCTGCACAGGTGCAGTTCAGCAAAGTCCGCTGACTTGGTTCAACATTACTTGGCAACAGGGAAAGTGAGGCAAGTTGCACTGGTGCATTTGTGACAGCTTCACTTGAAATGCCTTCACCGCATCACACATGCCATGTCCATGAACTGACAGATTTCTTGCTGAGCTCAAAACTCTATTGATAACTTTTATCCCAACTCAGCCAACAGAAATTGACAGTGATTTAAACTTTTAGCTCAGATAAAATTTACGGTTTATGCTACGGTGATCATTACATGCTCGATTTTTAGGACTTTACCACACAGCGTTTCCTGGTGTATGATGCAGTGATATGCTGTTAACTCACCGTACAGTTCTCCTCCTCCATCTTTACCGCATCCTGCTGACTAGTCCGCTTTGTTCACCGCACAACACCCGCGCCCATCCAACAAGTTTGTCCCAGGGCAGTTTCATATCGGTTACACTTTGACATACGCTTTAAAAATGTATTTTCCTGTCGTTGTCCCGCATCGATTTAATGTTCAATATTTCTCTCCACGGATGAAGATGGCCAGCTGTGCAATGTCCATCATGTCTGTACTTTCATCCACAGCAAGAGAGTATGCAATAAAGTTTTTGCTCTTTTCACACAACTGTGTTCTTAAATCAGTGGCCATCTCACAAACCCGATCAGCAATCGTATTCTCAGGCTCACATTTGCCAAAATCTGCGTTTTGTTTGGACACAAGACGCCGCACACCTTCATCATGCAGCTCTTCAGAGTCGTAAATGGCCGGGCTGATTTGGCTATCTCCTCTGCTACAATAAAACTTGCTTTCACAACAGCTTCACTTTGTCATTATGCTCTGGTGAAAAAGTCTGCTGAAATGTCAGATTCTTCTTTAGACTTCTACTTTCTGTAGTTTCTGCTCTGCATTTAGGTTTTTCAGCTTATCCTGACATTTTGTCTCGTAGTGCCATCTTAAATTAAATTCCTTAATTACAGCCACATTAGCTCCACTAATAAGACACACGGGTTTACCAGCAATGTCTGTAAACATATATTCAGTCACCCACTGGCGCTGAAAGGCTCTGCTTTCAGAATCAACTTTTCTCCACCATTGTGCACGGTTAGCTTCGCAATAACAGAAGTTTGACTTGATTGACACGGGAATCTTCCCAGTTAGCCTAGCGCTCAGCAAGGAGGCTGCAGCGCTGCATTATGGGATCTGTAGTTTGTATATTATTAGCGCCTCATATCGCCGGGCCATGCATAACAATAATAGTACATCTATATAAAATGATCTCGCGCCCGGATATAAATGTACGCTGGTCGGATGTGGCTCATGGGCCTTGACTTTGACACATGTGCTGTACACAATAGAATAGAATAAAAAAAATACGATATACAATCGAATAAAATAGAATAAAATAGAAAACAAATGCTATCTACAATTTAGTATAATACAACGATGCCAGAAAACAGTATTGCACTTAGTGTTATTGCTATTGCTATTTCATGTATACACTCAGCTTGATGTCCTGGATCGAAAAACAGCTTGATGTCATATATGCACAGAGCTTGATGTCATGTATGCAAACTGCTTGATGTCATATAAGGCATACAGTATGATATGATGTCATATATGGGATGCAGCTTGATGTCATATGTCATATGATATGACATACAGTATGATGATGTCTGATATAAGGCATACAGCTTTGATGTCATCATATACATGATGTCATATAAGGATACAGTATGATGTCATATATGGGATACAGCTTGATGTCATATAAGGCATACAGCTTGATGTCATATAAGGGATACAGCTTGATGTCATATATATGGGATGCAGCTTGATGTCATATAAGGTATACAGTATGATGTCATATATGCAGCTTGATGTCATATAAGGCATACAGATGTCATGTCATATAAGGATGTCATACAGTATGATGTCATATACAGCTGATGTGATGTCATATAATACAGCTTGATGTCATACAGCTTGATGTCATATAAGGCATACAGCTTGATGTCATATAAGGCATACAGCTTGATGTCATACAGCTTGATGTCATATAAGGTCATACAGCTTGATGTCATATAAGGCATACAGCTTGATGTCATATAAGGCATACAGCTTGATGTCATATAAGGCATACAGCTTGATGTCATATAAGGCATACAGTATGATGTCATATAAGGCATACATGTCATATGATGTCATATATGATGTCATATATGTCATAGCATATGTCATGTCATGACATAGCTTGATGTCATATAAGGCATACATGTCATATATGTCATACATACAGCTTGATGTCATGTATGACATACAGCTTGATGTCATATAAGGCATACAGCTTGATGTCATATATGACATACAGCTTGATGTCATGTATGACATACAGCTTGATGTCATATAAGGCATACAGCTTGATGTCATATAAGGCATACAGCTTGATGTCATGTATGACATACAGCTTGATGTCATATAAGGCATACAGCTTGATGTCATGTATGACATACAGCTTGATGTCATATAAGGTATACAGTATGATGTCATATATGGGATATAGCTTCATGTCCTGGATCGAAACACCTTGATGTCATACAAGGCATATAGATTGGTGTCATGTATGCAAACAGTTTACGCCTTATAAGGCATACAGCTTAATGTCAAGTAAGGCAAACAAAATACGTGAAACAGCGAGGCCGCAAAAGGTGAACTGCATTATAGCGAGGAAACACTGTGATTATTTATGTAGGTCTTTTTTTACATTTAAAGTTGCAGGCTAACAATACCAGACTCGTCTCACCTCTCTACTCGCCTCACTTTTTTCTCTGTCTTTCTTACGTAAGTGTTTTCTATCTGACTTTCACACAGACATGCATTGAAGATCACCTTGTGGTTGGTGCCTTTCTTCGTGTACAGACTGAATAATACCACCTTCTAATTAGTTTGCGGCCTGCTTTGTCTCCTATTGGTGTTCTTCTACGAGTAATCAGTGCTTGATGGCTTACTAACCTTTACTTTTTTCACAACATTAATAACAAACGCACACAAAAAAAACAACAAGTGTTGGGATGTATAAGGTTTGTACACATTACTGTTAACTAGAACACGGTTACAGACTGACCTCTCCCATTATTGTTTAGAATGATATCTTATCTAAAAAAAACTTGATTGGACCACAGTTTTAATGCTCATGCTACATGTTTATTGAGACTGTCTCAATGTCTGCGACGGTATCTTCTCCCACGCCTGCGGACACCAGAGGCCTTGTGGGGTCTCCTGCGCCTGCGAAGCTGGTCGAGAAGACCTCGTGATGTTTGCGCTCTATACCCGCGCCGTGGCATTGTCCAAAACGGCGGTACCTGCTCCATGTCACGGGTTCTATTTATGGACTCACCTGGCAACTTTAGTGATGTCTCTTCTGATGTTGTCACTATTGGTGTGACCTCATGACTCATTCATGCCATCTGGACTGTGGTGTAATTATGAGGTCACAGGGGACGGAATTTATTCACAAAGTTGATAGTGAGTTTGGGTCATAACTCAAAGACACAATGATGCAGTCAAATCATTTGAATTAAATATCTCTAAATTACAACATTTAGAGCAGGGGTGTCAAACTCAATTGCACAGGGGCCAAAACTCAAGGCACACTTTAGGTCGCGGGCCAAACAAGATAAATATTTATTGAACACACTAAAACAATGTTTTTAAACATAAATATGAATAAAACAGACAGGAATATTATTCCAGATTAAATAAACTTAAAAAAATAAACTTTAAATATTTTGCTCTTCATAAAAATATATCCTGTCAAAATTATGCAAGTTAGAAATATGAACATGCTGCCAAAACCCCAGAAAAATAAATGAAAGCATATACAAGGTTCGAGCCGCATGTAGACAGAGCTGGGGCATTGCTTCAGGAGTGGAACTAATAAACTGTGCGGGCTATTCAGTCTCGTACTTTCCCTTGAGTGTCCCATTACACTGCAGCTCCATCTGAATCTGCACAGGTGCAGTTCAGCAAAGTCCGCTGACTTGGTTCAACATTACTTGGCAACAGGGAAAGTGAGGCAAGTTGCACTGGTGCATTTGTGACAGCTTCACTTGAAATGCCTTCACCGCATCACACATGCCATGTCCATGAACTGACAGATTTCTTGCTGAGCTCAAAAACTCTATTGATAACTTTTATCCCAACTCAGCCAACAGAAATTGACAGTGATTTAAACTTTAGCTCAGATAAAATTTACGGTTTATGCTACGGTGATCATTACATGCTCGATTTTTAGGACTTTACCACACAGCGCTTCCTGGTGTATGATGCAGTGATATGCTGTTAACTCACCGTACAGTTCTCCTCCTCCATCTTTACCGCATCCTGCTGACTAGTCCGCTTTGTTCACCGCACAACACCGGGCGCCCATCCAACAAGTTTGTCCCAGGGCAGTTTCATATCGGTTACACTTTGACATACGCTTTTAAAAATGTATTTTCCTGTCGTTGTCCCGCATCGATTTAATGTTCAATATTTCCTCTCCACGGATGAAGATGGCCAGCTGTGCAATGTCCATCATGTCTGTACTTTCATCCACAGCAAGAGAGTATGCAATAAAGTTTTTGCTTTTTTCACACAACTGTGTTCTTAAATCAGTGGCCATCTCACAAACCCGATCAGCAATCGATTCTCAGGCTCACATTTGCCAAAATCTGCTTTGTTTGGACACAAGACGTCGCACACCTTCATCATGCAGCTCTTCAGAGTCGTAAATGGTCGGGCTGATTTGGCTATCTCCTCTGCTACAATAAAACTTGCTTTCACAACAGCTTCACTTTGTCATTATGCTCTGGTGAAAAAGTCTGCTGAAATGTCAGATTCTTCTTTAGACTTCTACTTTCTGTAGTTTCTGCTCTGCATTTAGGTTTTTCAGCTTATCCTGACATTTTGTCTCGTAGTGCCATCTTAAATTAAATTCCTTAATTACAGCCACATTAGCTCCACTAATAAGACACACGGGTTTACCAGCAATGTCTGTAAACACATATTCAGTCACCCACTGGCGCTGAAAGGCTCTGCTTTCAGAATCAACTTTTTTCTCCACCATTGTGCACGGTTAGCTTCGCAATAACAGAAGTTTGACTTGATTGACACGGGAATCTTCCCAGTTAGCCTAGCTGCTCAGCAAGGAGGCTGCAGCGCTGCATTATGGGATCTGTAGTTTGTATATTATTAGCGCCTCATATCGCCGGGCCATGCATAACAATAATAGTACATCTATATAAAATGATCTCGCGTCCGGATATAAATGTACTGGTCGGATGTGGCCCATGGGCCTTGACTTTGACACATGTGCTGTACACAATAGAATAGAATAAAAAAAAATACGATATACAATCGAATAAAATAGAATAAAATAGAAAACAAATGCTATCTACAATTTAGTATAATACAACGATGCCAGAAAACAGTATTGCACTTAGTGTTATTGCTATTGCTATTTCATGTATACACTCAGCTTGATGTCCTGGATCGAAACAGCTTGATGTCATATATGCACAGAGCTTGATGTCATGTATGCAAACTGCTTGATGTCATATAAGGCATACAGTATGATGTCATATATATGCAGCTTGATGTCATATAAGGCATACAGCTTGATGTCATATATGACATACAGCATGATGTCTTATAAGGCATACAGCTTGATGTCATATATGGATACAGTATGATGTCATATAAGGGATACAGTATGATGTCATATATACAGCTTGATGTCATATATACAGCTTGATGTCATATATGCAGCTTGATGTCAGGCATACAGCTTGATGTCATATACAGTATGATACAGTATATGATGTAAGGGATACAGCTTGATGTCATATAGGATACAGCTTGATGTCATATATGATACAGTGATGTCATAAGGCATACAGCTTGATGATGTCATATATGGGATACAGCTTGATGTCATATACAGGTCATACAGCTTGATGTCATATAGGCATGACAGTATGATGTCATATATATACAGCTTGATGATACAGTCATATATGATGTCAGCTTGATGTATAAGGCATACAGCTTGATGTCATATAAGGCATACAGCTTGATGTCATATAAGGATACATATGTCATATATGGGATACAGATGATGTCATATAAGGCATACAGCTTGATGTCATATAAGGCATACAGTATGATGTCATATAAGGCATACAGTATGAAGGTCATACAGCTTGATGTCATATAAGGCATACAGCTTGATGTCATGTATATGTTGATGTCATACAGGCATACAGCTTGATGTCATATATGACATACAGCTTGATGTCATATAAGGCATACAGCTTGATGTCATATATGGCATACAGCTTGATGTCATACAGGCATACAGTTGATGTCATATAAGGCATACAGCTGATGATGTCATAAGGCATACATACAGCTTGATGTCATATAAGGCATACACAGTATGATGTCATATAAGGCATACAGCTTGATGTCATGTATGACATACAGCTTGATGTCATATAAGGCATACAGCTTGATGTCATGTATGACATACAGCTTGATGTCATATAAGGTATACAGTATGATGTCATATATGGGATATAGCTTCATGTCCTGGATCGAAACACCTTGATGTCATACAAGGCATATAGATTGGTGTCATGTATGCAAACAGTTTACGCCTTATAAGGCATACAGCTTAATGTCAAGTAAGGCAAACAAAATACGTGAAACAGCGAGGCCGCAAAAGGTGAACTGCATTATAGCGAGGAAACACTGTGATTATTTATGTAGGTCTTTTTTACATTTAAAGTTGCAGGCTAACAATACCAGACTCGCCTCACCTCTCTACCGCCTCACTTTTTTTCTCTGTCTTTCTTACGTAAGTGTTTTCTATCTGACTTTCACACAGACATGCATTGAAGATCACCTTGTGGTTGGTGCCTTTCTTCGTGTACAGACTGAATAATACCACCTTCTAATTAGTTTGCGGCCTGCTTTGTCTCCTATTGGTGTTCTTTCACGAGTAATCAGTGCTTGATGGCTTACTAACCTTTACTTTTTTCACAACATTAATAACAAAACACACACAAAAAAACAACAAGTGTTGGGATGTATAAGGTTTGTACACATTACTGTTAACTAGAACACGGTTACAGACTGACCTCTCCCATTATTGTTTAGAATGATATCTTATCTAAAAAAAAACTTGATTGGACCACAGTTTTAATGCTCATGCTACATGTTTATTGAGACTGTTCAATGTCTGCGACGGTATCTTCTCCCACGCCTGCGGACACCAGAGGCCTTGTGGGGTCTCCCTGCGCTCTGCGAGCGGGTCGAGAAGACCTCGCATGTTTGGCGTTTATACCCGCGCCGTGGCATTGTCCAAAACGGCGGTACCTGCTCCATGTCACGGGTTCTATTTATGGACTCACCTGGCAACTTTAGTGATGTCTCTTCTGATGTTGTCACTATTGGTGTGACCTCATGACTCATTCATGCCATCTGGACTGTGGTGTAATTATGAGGTCACAGGGGACGGAATTTATTCACAAAGTTGATAGTGAGTTTGGGTCATAACTCAAAGACACAATGATGCAGTCAAATCATTTGAATTAAATATCTCTAAATTACAACATTTAGAGCAGGGGTGTCAAACTCAATTGCACAGGGGCCAAAACTCAAGGCACACTTTAGGTCATGGGCCAAACAAGATAAATATTTATTGAACACACTAAAACAATGTTTTTAAACATAAATATGAATAAAAGACAGACAGGAATATTATTCCAGATTAAATAAACTAAAAAAAAAAAATAAACTTTAAATATTTTGCTCTTCATAAAAATATATCCTGTCAAAATTATGTGTTAGAAATATGAACATGCTGCCAAAACCCCAGAAAAATAAATGAAAGCATATACAAGGTTCGAGCCGCATGTAGACAGAGCTGGGGCATTGCTTCAGGAGTGGAACTAATAAACTGTGCGGGCTATTCAGTCTCGTACTTTCCCTTGAGTGTCCCATTACACTGCAGCTCCATCTGAATCTGCACAGGTGCAGTTCAGCAAAGTCCGCTGACTTGGTTCAACATTACTTGGCAACAGGGAAAGTGAGGCAAGTTGCACTGGTGCATTTGTGACAGCTTCACTTGAAATGCCTTCACCGCATCACACATGCCATGTCCATGAACTGACAGATTTCTTGCTGAGCTCAAAAACTCTATTGATAACTTTTATCCCAACTCAGCCAACAGAAATTGACAGTGATTTAAACTTTAGCTCAGATAAAATTTACGGTTTATGCTACGGTGATCATTACATGCTCGATTTTTAGGACTTTACCACACAGCGTTTCCTGGTGTATGATGCAGTGATATGCTGTTAACTCACCGGTACAGTTCTCCTCCTCCATCTTTACCGCATCCTGCTGACTAGTCCGCTTTGTTCACCGCACAACACCGCGCCCATCCAACAAGTTTGTCCCAGGGCAGTTTCATATCGGTTACACTTTGACATACGCTTTTTAAAAATGTCTTTTCCTGTCGTTGTCCCGCATCGATTTAATGTTCAATATTTCCTCTCCACGGATGAAGATGGCCAGCTGTGCAATGTCCATCATGTCTGTACTTTCATCCACAGCAAGAGAGTATGCAATAAAGTTTTTGCTTCTTTTTCACACAACTGTGTTCTTAAATCAGTGGCCATCTCACAAACCCGATCAGCAATCGTATTTTCCTCAGGCTCACATTTGCCAAAATCTGCGCTTTGTTTGGACACAAGACGCCGCACACCTTCATCATGCAGCTCTTCAGAGTCGTAAATGGCCGGGCTGATTTGGCTATCTCCTCTGCTACAATAAAACTTGCTTTCACAACAGCTTCACTTTGTCATTATGCTCTGGTGAAAAAGTCTGCTGAAATGTCAGATTCTTCTTTAGACTTCTACTTTCTGTAGTTTCTGCTCTGCATTTAGGTTTTTCAGCTTATCCTGACATTTTGTCTCGTAGTGCCGCTCTTAAATTAAATTCCTTAATTACAGCCACATTAGCTCCACTAATAAGACACACGGGTTTACCAGCAATGTCTGTAAACATATATTCAGTCACCCACTGGCGCTGAAAGGCTCTGCTTTCAGAATCAACTTTTCTCCACCATTGTGCACGGTTAGCTTCGCAATAACAGAAGTTTGACTTGATTGACACGGGAATCTTCCCAGTTAGCCTAGCTGCTCAGCAAGGAGGCTGCAGCGCTGCATTATGGGATCTGTAGTTTGTATATTATTAGCGCCTCATATCGCCGGGCCATGCATAACAATAATAGTACATCTATATAAAATGATCTCGCGTCCGGATATAAATGTACGCTGGTCGGATGTGGCCTCATGGGCCTTGACTTTGACACATGTGCTGTACACAATAGAATAGAATAAAATAAAATACGATATACAATCGAATAAAATAGAATAAAATAGAAAACAAATGCTATCTACAATTTAGTATAATACAACGATGCCAGAAAACAGTATTGCACTTAGTGTTATTGCTATTGCTATTTCATGTATACACTCAGCTTGATGTCCTGGATCGAAACAGCTTGATGTCATATATGCACAGAGCTTGATGTCATGTATGCAAACTGCTTGATGTCTTATAAGGCATACAGTATGATGTCATATATGGATGCAGCTTGATGTCATATATGACATACAGCTTGATGTCATATATGGGATGCAGCTTGATGTCATATAAGGCATACAGTATGATGTCATATAAGGCATACAGTATGATGTCATATAAGGCATACAGCATGCATATAATGTCATGTATGTGATGTCACATAGCATGATGCATGATGTCATCAGTATGATGTATATATATAAGGCATACAGCTTGATGTCATATATGATGTCATATAAGGCATACAGCTTGATGTCATATATGCATCAGTATGATGGGATACAGCTATGATGTCATGATGCATATATGGGATACAGTATGATGTCATATAATATGCAGTAGCTTGATGTCATATAAGGCATGCAGCTTGTCATCATGGATGCAGCATGTCAGCATGATGCTTGATGTATAAGGCATACAGCTTGATGTCATATGGGATGCAGCTTGATGTCATATAAGGCATACAGCTATGATGTGATGTCATATAAGGCATACAGTATGATGTCATATATACAGCTTGATGTCATATAAGGCATGCAGCTTGATGTCAT
The DNA here is from genome assembly GCF_013358895.1 of Oreochromis aureus. Taxonomy (NCBI): domain Eukaryota; kingdom Metazoa; phylum Chordata; class Actinopteri; order Cichliformes; family Cichlidae; genus Oreochromis; species Oreochromis aureus. Next base: position 11,525,460 of record NC_052947.1, read on the forward strand.
ATATGGCATACAGCTTGATGTCATATAAGGCATACAGCTTGATGTCATATATGGTATACAGTATGATGTCATATAAGGCATGCAGCTGATGTCATATAAGGATGTACAGCTATGATGTCATATATGCAGCTTGATGCAGCTTGATGTCATATAAGGCATACAGCTTGATGTCATATAACAGCTTGATGTCATATATGATGATGTCATATAAGGCATACAGCTTGATGTCATGTATGGCATACAGTATGATGTCATATAGGCATGCAGCTTGATGTCATATAAGGCAAGGCATACATATGATGTCATACAGCTTGATGGCATACAGTATGACAGCTTGATGTCATATAAGGTATACAGCTTGATGTCATATGGCATACAGCTTGATGTCATATGGCATACATACATGTCATATATGTCATATATGTCAGCTTGAGGCATACAGCTTGATGTCATATAAGGCATACAGCATACAGCTTGATGTCATATATGTCAGCTTGATGTATGGGATACAGCTTGATGTCATATAAGGTATGTCATATAAGGTATACATGTCGTATGATGTCATATATAAGGGATACAGCTTCATGTCCTGGATCGAAACACCTTGATGTCATATAAGGCATACAGATTGATGTCATATATGCATACAGTTTGATGTCTTATAAGGCATACAGTATGATGTCATATAAGGCATGCAGCTTGATGTCATATATGACATACAGCATGATGTCATATAAGGCATACAGCTTGATGATATGGGATACAGTATGATGTCATGTCATATAAGGCATACAGCTTGATGTCATATATGACATACAGCATGATGTCTTATAAGGCATACAGCTTGATGTCATATAAGCATACAGTATGATGTCATATATGGATACAGCTTGATGTCATATACAGCTTGATGTCATATAAGGCATACAGCTTGATGTCATATAAGGCATACAGCTTGATGTCATATATGGCATACAGCTTGATGTCATATAAGGCATGCAGCTTGATGTCAGCATACAGTATGATGTCATATAAGGCATACAGTATGATGTCATATAAGGCATAAGGCAGTACAGCTTGATGTGTCATGTATGACATACAGCTTGATGTCATATAAGGCATACAGCTTGATGTCATGTATGACATACAGCTTGATGTCATATAAGGTATACAGTATGATGTCATATATGGGATATAGCTTCATGTCCTGGATCGAAACACCTTGATGTCATACAAGGCATATAGATTGGTGTCATGTATGCAAACAGTTTACGCCTTATAAGGCATACAGCTTAATGTCAAGTAAGGCAAACAAAATACGTGAAACAGCGAGGGCGTTAAAAGGTGAACTGCATTATAGCGAGGAAACACTGTGATTATTTATGTAGGTCTTTTTTACATTTAAAGTTGCAGGCTAACAATACCAGACTCGCCTCACCTCTCTACCGCCTCACTTTTTTCTCTGTCTTTCTTACGTAAGTGTTTTCTATCTGACTTTCACACAGACATGCATTGAAGATCACCTTGTGGTTGGTGCCTTCTCTTCGGTGTACAGACTGAATAATACCACCTTCTAATTAGTTTGCGGCCTGCTTTGTCTCCTATTGGTGTTCTTCTACGAGTAATCAGTGCTTGATGGCTTACTAACCTTTACTTTTTTCACAACATTAATAACAAACGCACACAAAAAAAACAACAAGTGTTGGGATGTATAAGGTTTGTACACATTACTGTTAACTAGAACACGGTTACAGACTGACCTCTCCCATTATTGTTTAGAATGATATCTTATCTAAAAAAAAACTTGATTGGACCACAGTTTTAATGCTCATGCTACATGTTTATTGAGACTGTCTCAATGTCTGCGACGGTATCTTCTCCCACGCCTGCGGACACCAGAGGCCTTGTGGGGTCTCCCGCGCCTGCGAAGCTGGTCGAGAAGACCTCGCATGTTTATGCGCTTATACCTGCGTCGTGGCATTGTCCAAAACGGCGGTACCTGCTCCATGTCACGGGTTCTATTTATGGACTCACCTGGCAACTTTAGTGATGTCTCTTCTGATGTTGTCACTATTGGTGTGACCTCATGACTCATTCATGCCATCTGGACTGTGGTGTAATTATGAGGTCACAGGGGGACGTGAATTTATTCACAAAGTTGATAGTGAGTTTGGGTCATAACTCAAAGACACAATGATGCAGTCAAATCATTTGGAATTAAATATCTCTAAATTACAACATTTAGAGCAGGGGTGTCAAACTCAATTGCACAGGGGGCCAAAACTCAAGGCACACTTTAGGTCGCGGGCCAAACAAGATAAATATTTATTGAACACACTAAAACAATGTTTTTTAAACATAAATATGAATAAAAACAGACAGGAATATTATTCCAGATTAAATAAACTTAAAAAAAATAAACTTTAAATATTTTGCTCTTCATAAAAATATATCCTGTCAAAATTATGCAAGTTAGAAATATGAACATGCTGCCAAAAACCCCAGAAAAAATAAATGAAAGCATATACAAGGTTCGAGCCGCATGTAGACAGAGCTGGGGCATTGCTTCAGGAGTGGAACTAATAAACTGTGCGGGCCATTCAGTCTCGTACTTTCCCTTGAGTGTCCCATTACACTGCAGCTCCATCTGAATCTGCACAGGTGCAGTTCAGCAAAGTCCGCTGACTTGGTTCAACATTACTTGGCAACAGGGAAAGTGAGGCAAGTTGCACTGGTGCATTTGTGACAGCTTCACTTGAAATGCCTTCACCGCATCACACATGCCATGTCCATGAACTGACAGATTTCTTGCTGAGCTCAAAAACTCTATTGATAACTTTTATCCCAACTCAGCCAACAGAAATTGACAGTGATTTAAACTTTTAGCTCAGATAAAATTTACGGTTTATGCTACGGTGATCATTACATGCTCGATTTTTAGGACTTTACCACACAGCGTTTCCTGGTGTATGATGCAGTGATATGCTGTTAACTCACCGGTACAGTTCTCCTCCTCCATCTTTACTCGCATCCTGCTGACTAGTCCGCTTTGTTCACCGCACAACACCGCGCCCATCCAACAAGTTTGTCCCAGGGCAGTTTCATATCGGTTACACTTTGACATACGCTTTAAAAATGTATTTTCCTGTCGTTGTCCCGCATCGATTTAATGTTCAATATTTCCTCTCCACGGATGAAGATGGCCAGCTGTGCAATGTCCATCATGTCTGTACTTTCATCCACAGCAAGAGAGTATGCAATAAAGTTTTTGCTTTTTTCACACAACTGTGTTCTTAAATCAGTGGCCATCTCACAAACCCGATCAGCAATCGATTTTCCTCAGGCTCACATTTGCCAAAAATCTGCTTTGTTTGGACACAAGACGCCGCACACCTTCATCATGCAGCTCTTCAGAGTCGTAAATGGCCGGGCTGATTTGGCTATCTCTCTGCTACAATAAAACTTGCTTTCACAACAGCTTCACTTTGTCATTATGCTCTGGTGAAAAAGTCTGCTGAAATGTCAGATTCTTCTTTAGACTTCTACTTTCTGTAGTTTCTGCTCTGCATTTAGGTTTTTCAGCTTATCCTGACATTTTGTCTCGTAGTGCCATCTTAAATTAAATTCCTTAATTACAGCCACATTAGCTCCACTAATAAGACACACGGGTTTACCAGCAATGTCTGTAAACACATATTCAGTCACCCACTGGCGCTGAAAGGCTCTGCTTTCAGAATCAACTTTTTTCTCCACCATTGTGCACGGTTAGCTTCGCAATAACAGAAGTTTGACTTGATTGACACGGAATCTTCCCAGTTAGCCTAGCTGCTCAGCAAGGAGGCTGCAGCGCTGCATTATGGGATCTGTAGTTTGTATATTATTAGCTCCATATCGCCGGGCCATGCATAACAATAATAGTACATCTATATAAAATGATCTCGCGTCCGGATATAAATGTACGCTGGTCGGATGTGGCCTCAAGGGCCTTGACTTTGACACATGTGCTGTACACAATAGAATAGAATAAAAAAAAAATACGATATACAATCGAATAAAATAGAATAAAATAGAAAAACAAATGCTATCTACAATTTAGTATAATACAACGATGCCAGAAAACAGTATTGCACTTAGTGTTATTGCTATTGCTATTTCATGTATACACTCAGCTTGATGTCCTGGATCGAAACAGCTTGATGTCATATATGCACAGAGCTTGATGTCATGTATGCAAACTGCTTGATGTCATATAATGCATACAGTATGATGTCATATAAGGGATGTCAAGCAGTCATTATGATGTCATATATGTCATGTATAATACATGATGTCATATAGCATGATGTCATATAAGGCATACAGCTTGATGTCATATAAGGGATACAGTATGATGTCATATATGGGACAGCAGCATTGATGATATATAGGCTTGATGTCATATATACAGTATGATGTCATATGGGATACAGCTTGATGTCATATAAGGCATGATGTCAGCTTGATGTCATATAAGGCATATGATGTCAGCTTGATGTCATATATGGGATGCAGCTTGATGTCATATAAGGTATACAGTATGATGTCATATAAGGCATGATGTCATATAAGGCATACTTGATGTCATATATACAGGATGTCATATAAGGCATACTTGATGTCATATAAGGCATACAGTGATGATGTCATATACAGCTTGATGATGTCATATAAGGCATACAGCTTGATGTCATATGCATACATGTCATATTGATGCATACAGCTTGATGACATGTCATATAAGGCATACAGCTTGATGTCATATATGGCATGCAGCTTGATGTCATATAAGGCATACAGTATGATGTCATATAAGGCATACAGCTTGATGTCATGTATGACATACAGCTTGATGTCATATAAGGCATACAGCTTGATGTCATGTATGACATACAGCTTGATGTCATATAAGGTATACAGTATGATGTCATATATGGGATATAGCTTCATGTCCTGGATCGAAACACCTTGATGTCATACAAGGCATATAGATTGGTGTCATGTATGCAAACAGTTTACGCCTTATAAGGCATACAGCTTAATGTCAAGTAAGGCAAACAAAATACGTGAAACAGCGAGGCCGTTAAAAGGTGAACTGCATTATAGCGAGGAAACACTGTGATTATTTATGTAGGTCTTTTTTTACATTTAAAGTTGCAGGCTAACAATACCAGACTCGCCTCACCTCTCTACCGCCTCACTTTTTTCTCTGTCTTTCTTACGTAAGTGTTTTCTATCTGACTTTCACACAGACATGCATTGAAGATCACCTTGTGGTTGGTGCCTTCTTCGTGTACAGACTGAATAATACCACCTTCTAATTAGTTTGCGGCCTGCTTTGTCTCCTATTGGTGTTCTTCTACGAGTAATCAGTGCTTGATGGCTTACTAACCTTTACTTTTTTCACAACATTAATAACAAACGCACACAAAAAAAACAACAAGTGTTGGGATGTATAAGGTTTGTACACATTACTGTTAACTAGAACACGGTTACAGACTGACCTCTCCCATTATTGTTTAGAATGATATCTTATCTAAAAAAAAAACTTGATTGGACCACAGTTTTAATGCTCATGCTACATGTTTATTGAGACTGTCTAATGTCTGCGACGGTATCTTCTCCCACGTCTGCGGACACCAGAGGCCTTGTGGGGTCTCCTGCGCCTGCGAATGGTCGAGAAGACCTCGCATGTTTGGCGCTTTATACCCGCGCCGTGGCATTGTCCAAAACGGCGGTACCTGCTCCATGTCACGGGTTCTATTTATGGACTCACCTGGCAACTTTAGTGATGTCTCTTCTGATGTTGTCACTATTGGTGTGACCTCATGACTCATTCATGCCATCTGGACTGTGGTGTAATTATGAGGTCACAGGGGACGGAATTTATTCACAAAGTTGATAGTGAGTTTGGGTCATAACTCAAAGACACAATGATGCAGTCAAATCATTTGAATTAAATATCTCTAAATTACAACATTTAGAGCAGGGGTGTCAAACTCAATTGCACAGGGGCCAAAACTCAAGGCACACTTTAGGTCGCTGGGCCAAACAAGATAAATATTTATTGAACACACTAAAACAATGTTTTTAAACATAAATATGAATAAAAACAGACAGGAATATTATTCCAGATTAAATAAACTTAAAAAAATAAACTTTAAATATTTTGCTCTTCATAAAAATATATCCTGTCAAATTATATGTGTTAGAAATATGAACATGCTGCCAAAACCCCAGAAAAATAAATGAAAGCATATACAAGGTTCGAGCCGCATGTAGACAGAGCTGGGGCATTGCTTCAGGAGTGGAACTAATAAACTGTGCGGGCTATTCAGTCTCGTACTTTCCCTTGAGTGTCCCATTACACTGCAGCTCCATCTGAATCTGCACAGGTGCAGTTCAGCAAAGTCCGCTGACTTGGTTCAACATTACTTGGCAACAGGGAAAGTGAGGCAAGTTGCACTGGTGCATTTGTGACAGCTTCACTTGAAATGCCTTCACCGCATCACACATGCCATGTCCATGAACTGACAGATTTCCTTGCTGAGCTCAAAACTCTATTGATAACTTTTATCCCAACTCAGCCAACAGAAATTGACAGTGATTTAAACTTTTAGCTCAGATAAAATTTACGGTTTATGCTACGGTGATCATTACATGCTCGATTTTTAGGACTTTACCACACAGCGCTTCCTGGTGTATGATGCAGTGATATGCTGTTAACTCACCGTACAGTTCTCCTCCTCCATCTTTACCGCATCCTGCTGACTAGTCCGCTTTGTTCACCGCACAACACCGGCGCGCCCATCCAACAAGTTTGTCCCAGGGCAGTTTCATATCGGTTACACTTTGACATACGTTTTAAAAATGTCTTTTTCCTGTCGTTGTCCCGCATCGATTTAATTAATGTTCAATATTTCCTCTCCACGGATGAAGATGGCCAGCTGTGCAATGTCCATCATGTCTGTACTTTCATCCACAGCAAGAGAGTATGCAATAAAGTTTTTGCTTTTTTCACACAACTGTGTTCTTAAATCAGTGGCCATCTCACAAACCCGATCAGCAATCGTATTCTCAGGCTCACATTTGCCAAAATCTGCGTTTTGTTTGGACACAAGACGCCGCACACCTTCATCATGCAGCTCTTCAGAGTCGTAAATGGCCGGGCTGATTTGGCTATCTCCTCTGCTACAATAAAACTTGCTTTCACAACAGCTTCACTTTGTCATTATGCTCTGGTGAAAAAGTCTGCTGAAATGTCAGATTCTTCTTTAGACTTCTACTTTCTGTAGTTTCTGCTCTGCATTTAGGTTTTTCAGCTTATCCTGACATTTTGTCTCGTAGTGCCGCTCTTAAATTAAATTCCTTAATTACAGCCACATTAGCTCCACTAATAAGACACACGGGTTTACCAGCAATGTCTGTAAACATATATTCAGTCACCCACTGGCGCTGAAAGGCTCTGCTTTCAGAATCAACTTTTCTCCACCATTGTGCACGGCTAGCTTCGCAATAACAGAAGTTTGACTTGATTGACACGGAATCTTCCCAGTTAGCCTAGCGCTCAGCAAGGAGGCTGCAGCGCTGCATTATGGGATCTGTAGTTTGTATATTATTAGCGCCTCATATCGCCGGGCCATGCATAACAATAATAGTACATCTATATAAAATGATCTCGCGCCCGGATATAAATGTACGCTGGTCGGATGTGGCTCATGGGCCTTGACTTTGACACATGTGCTGTACACAATAGAATAGAATAAAAAAATACGATATACAATCGAATAAAATAGAATAAAATAGAAAACAAATGCTATCTACAATTTAGTATAATACAACGATGCCAGAAAACAGTATTGCACTTAGTGTTATTGCTATTGCTATTTCATGTATACACTCAGCTTGATGTCCTGGATCGAAACAGCTTGATGTCATATATGCACAGAGCTTGATGTCATGTATGCAAACTGCTTGATGTCATATAAGGCATACAGTATGATGTCATATAAGGCATGGCATACATGTCATATAAGGCATACAGCTTGATGTCATATATGTATGATGTCATACATACATACAGTATGATGCATGTCTTGATGTCATAGGGATACAGCTTGATGTCATATAAGGGATACAGTTGATGACAGCATACAGTATGATGTCATAAGGCATACATGCAGCTTGATGTCATATAAGGTATACAGCTTGATGTCATATATGGGATACAGCTTGATGTCATATAAGGCATACAGTATGATGTCATATATGGGATACAGCTTGATGATATGATGTCATATATGGCATACATATGATGTCATATAAGGCATACAGCTTGATGTCATATATGATGCAGCATGATGTCATGATGTTGATGTCATATAAGGTATACAGTATGATGTCATATAAGGCATACAGCTTGATGTCATATCATGCATGATGTCATATATGGATACAGCTTGATGTCATATAAGGCATACAGCTTGATGTCATATATGGGATACAGCTTGATGTCATATATACAGCTTGATGCATACAGCTTGATGTCATATAAGGCATACAGTATGATGTCATATAAGGCATACAGCATACAGCTTGATGTCATATATGCATACACATACAGCTTGATGTCATATATGGCATACAGCTTGATGTCATATAGGCATACAGCTTGTCATGTCATAGGCATACAGCTTGATGTCATATATGGGATACAGCTTGATGTCATATAAGGATACAGCTTGATGTCATATAAGGGATACAGCTTGATGTCATATATGGGATACAGCTTGATGTCATATAAGGCATACAGCTTGATGTCATATAAGGCATACAGCTTGATACAGGCATGATGTCATATAAGGATGTCACAGTATGATGTCATATAAGGCATACAGCTTGATGTCATATATGGGATACAGTATGATGTCATATAATGATGTCATACAGCTTAGGCATACATGTCATATATGGCATACAGCTTGATGTCATATCAGCTTATGATATGTCATATAAGGCATACAGTGATGTCAGTATGATGTCATATAAGGCATACAGTATGATGTCATATAAGGCATACACATATAAGGCATACAGCTTGATCATACAGCTTGATGTCATATAGGCATACAGCTTGATGTCATACAGCTTGATGTCATATAAGGCATACAGCTTGATGTCATATAAGACATACAGCTTGATGTCATATAAGGCATACAGCTTGATGTCATATAAGGTCATACAGCTTGATGTCATATATGGCATACAGCTTGATGTCAGCTTGATGATCATATAAGGCATATAGCATGATGTCATATAAGGCATACAGCTTATGTCACATGACATTGATGTCATATAAGGTATACATGCATACAGTATGATGTCATATATGGCATACAGCTTGATGTCATATATGGGATATGATGTCATATAAGGCATACAGCTTGATGTCATACAGCATATGTCATATATATACAGTATGATGTCATATAAGGTCATACAGCTTGATGTCATATATACAGGATACAGCTTGATGTCATATAAGGCATACAGCTTGATGTCATATATGCAGCTTGATGATACAGTATGATGTCATATAAGGCATACAGCATGTCATGTCATATGAGCATGCAGCTTGATGTCATATAAGGCATACAGCTTGATGTCATATATGCAGTATGATGGCATACAGCTTGATGTCATATATACAGCTTGGTAAGGCATACAGCTTGATGTCATATATGGGATACAGTATGATGTCATATAAGGTATACAGTATGATGTCATATATACAGCTTGATGTCATATATGATGTCATATATACAGCTGATGATGTCATATAAGGGATGCAGCTTGATGTCATAAGTCATACAGTATGATGTCATATACAGATGCAGCTTGATGTCATATAAGGCATACAATGTCATGTATGACATACAGCATGATGTCATATACAGCTTGATGCATATATACAGCTTGATGTCATATGATGGGATACAGCTTGATGTCATATATGTCATATATGGCATACAGCTTGATGTCATATAAGGGATACAGCTTGATGTCATATATGGGATGCAGCTTGATGTCATATAAGGCATACAGCTTGATGTCATATAAGGATACAGCTTGATGTCATGTAAGGACATATATATAGCATGATGTGTTATAAGGCATACAGCTTGATGTCATATATGTCAGCTTGATGTCATATAAGACATACAGCTTGATGTCATATGGGATACAGTGGGATGATGTCATATAAGGCATACAGCTTATGTCATGTCATACAGCTTGATGTCATATCATGATGTCATATAAGGCATACAGCTTGATGTCATATATGGGATGCAGCTGGGATGATGTCATATAGGCATATATGTCAGGATGCAGCTTGATGTCATATAAGGGATACAGCTTGATGTCATATAAGGCTTGATGTACAGCTTGATGTCATATATACAGGATGATGCAGCTTGATGTCATGTAAGGCATACAGTATGATGTCATATATGTCATATAAGGCATACAGTATGATGTCATATAAGGCATACAGCTTATACATGTCATGTATGACATACAGCTTGATGTCATATAAGGCATACAGCTTGATGTCATGTATGACATACAGCTTGATGTCATATAAGGTATACAGTATGATGTCATATATGGGATATAGCTTCATGTCCTGGATCGAAACACCTTGATGTCATACAAGGCATATAGATTGGTGTCATGTATGCAAACAGTTTGGCCTTATAAGGCATACAGCTTAATGTCAAGTAAGGCAAACAAAATACGTGAAACAGCGAGGCCGCAAAAGGTGAACTGCATTATAGCGAGGAAACACTGTGATTATTTATGTAGGTCTTTTTTACATTTAAAGTTGCAGGCTAACAATACCAGACTCGCCTCACCCTCTACCGCCTCACTTTTTTTCTCTGTCTTTCTTACGTAAGTGTTTTCTATCTGACTTTCACACAGACATGCATTGAAGATCACCTTGTGGTTGGTGCCTTCTTCGTGTACAGACTGAATAATACCACCTTCTAATTAGTTTGCGGCCTGCTTTGTCTCCTATTGGTGTTCTTTCACGAGTAATCAGTGCTTGATGGCTTACTAACCTTTTTACTTTTTTCACAACATTAATAACAAACGCACACACAAAAAAAACAACAAGTGTTGGGATGTATAAGGTTTGTACACATTACTGTTAACTAGAACACGGTTACAGACTGACCTCTCCCATTATTGTTTAGAATGATATCTTATCTAAAAAAAAACTTGATTGGACCACAGTTTTAATGCTCATGCTACATGTTTATTGAGACTGTCTAATGTCTGCGACGGTATCTTCTCCCACGCCTGCGGACACCAGAGGCCTTGTGGGGTCTCCCGCGCTCTGCGAAGCGGTCGAGAAGACCTCGCATGTTTATGCGCTATACCCGCGCCGTGGCATTGTCCAAAACGGCGGTACCTGCTCCATGTCACGGGTTCTATTTATGGACTCACCTGGCAACTTTAGTGATGTCTCTTCTGATGTTGTCACTATTGGTGTGACCTCATGACTCATTCATGCCATCTGGACTGTGGTGTAATTATGAGGTCACAGGGGACGGAATTTATTCACAAAGTTGATAGTGAGTTTGGGTCATAACTCAAAGACACAATGATGCAGTCAAATCATTTGAATTAAATATCTCTAAATTACAACATTTAGAGCAGGGGTGTCAAACTCAATTGCACAGGGGCCAAAACTCAAGGCACACTTTAGGTCGCGGGCCAAACAAGATAAATATTTATTGAACACACTAAAACAATGTTTTTTAAACATAAATATGAATAAAACAGACAGGAATATTATTCCAGATTAAATAAACTTAAAAAAATAAACTTTAAATATTTTGCTCTTCATAAAAATATATCCTGTCAAAATTATGCAAGTTAGAAATATGAACATGCTGCCAAAACCCCAGAAAAATAAATGAAAGCATATACAAGGTTCGAGCCGCATGTAGACAGAGCTGGGGCATTGCTTCAGGAGTGGAACTAATAAACTGTGCGGGCTATTCAGTCTCGTACTTTCCCTTGAGTGTCCCATTACACTGCAGCTCCATCTGAATCTGCACAGGTGCAGTTCAGCAAAGTCCGCTGACTTGGTTCAACATTACTTGGCAACAGGGAAAGTGAAGCAAGTTGCACTGGTGCATTTGTGACAGCTTCACTTGAAATGCCTTCACCGCATCACACATGCCATGTCCATGAACTGACAGATTTCCTTGCTGAGCTCAAAAACTCTATTGATAACTTTTATCCCAACTCAGCCAACAGAAATTGACAGTGATTTAAACTTTAGCTCAGATAAAATTTACGGTTTATGCTACGGTGATCATTACATGCTCGATTTTTAGGACTTTACCACACAGCGCTTCCTGGTGTATGATGCAGTGATATGCTGTTAACTCACCGTACAGTTCTCCTCCTCCATCTTTACCGCATCCTGCTGACTAGTCCGCTTTGTTCACCGCACAACACCGCGCCCATCCAACAAGTTTGTCCCAGGGCAGTTTCATATCGGTTACACTTTGACATACGTTTTAAAAATGTCTTTTCCTGTCGTTGTCCCGCATCGATTTAATGTTCAATATTTCCTCTCCACGGATGAAGATGGCCAGCTGTGCAATGTCCATCATGTCTGTACTTTCATCCACAGCAAGAGAGTATGCAATAAAGTTTTTGCTTCTTTCACACAACTGTGTTCTTAAATCAGTGGCCATCTCACAAACCCGATCAGCAATCGTATTCCTCAGGCTCACATTTGCCAAAATCTGCTTTGTTTGGACACAAGACGCCGCACACCTTCATCATGCAGCTCTTCAGAGTCGTAAATGGCCGGGCTGATTTGGCTATCTCCTCTGCTACAATAAAACTTGCTTTCACAACAGCTTCACTTTGTCATTATGCTCTGGTGAAAAAGTCTGCTGAAATGTCAGATTCTTCTTTAGACTTCTACTTTCTGTAGTTTCTGCTCTGCATTTAGGTTTTTCAGCTTATCCTGACGTTTTGTCTCGTAGTGCCGCTCTTAAATTAAATTCCTTAATTACAGCCACATTAGCTCCACTAATAAGACACACGGGTTTACCAGCAATGTCTGTAAACATATATTCAGTCACCCACTGGCGCTGAAAGGCTCTGCTTTCAGAATCAACTTTTTTCTCCACCATTGTGCACGGTTAGCTTCGCAATAACAGAAGTTTGACTTGATTGACACGGAATCTTCCCAGTTAGCCTAGCGCTCAGCAAGGAGGCTGCAGCGCTGCATTATGGGATCTGTAGTTTGTATATTATTAGCGCCTCATATCGCCGGGCCATGCATAACAATAATAGTACATCTATATAAAATGATCTCGCGCCCGGATATAAATGTACGCTGGTCGGATGTGGCCCAAGGGCCTTGACTTTGACACATGTGCTGTACACAATAGAATAGAATAAAAAAAAATACGATATACAATCGAATAAAATAGAATAAAATAGAAAACAAATGCTATCTACAATTTAGTATAATACAACGATGCCAGAAAACAGTATTGCACTTAGTGTTATTGCTATTGCTATTTCATGTATACACTCAGCTTGATGTCCTGGATCGAAACAGCTTGATGTCATATATGCACAGAGCTTGATGTCATGTATGCAAACTGCTTGATGTCTTATAAGGCATACAGTATGATGTCATATATGGGATGCAGCTTGATGTCATATAAGGCATACAGCTTGATGTCATATATGGGATGCAGCTTGATGTCATATAAGGCATGTCAGTATGATGTCATATAAGGCATACAGTATGATGTCATATAAGGCATACAGCTTAATGTCATGTATGACATACAGCATGATGTCTTATAAGGCATACAGCTTGATGTCATATATGGGATGCAGCTTGATGTCATATAAGGCATACAGTATGATGTCATATAAGGCATACAGTATGATGTCATATAAGGCATACAGCTTGATGTCATGTATGACATACAGCATGATGTCTTATAAGGCATACAGCTTGATGTCATATATGGGATACAGTATGATGTCATATAAGGCATACAGCTTGATGTCATATAAGGTATACAGTATGATGTCATATATGGGATACAGCTTGATGTCATATAAGGCATACAGCTTGATGTCATATAAGGTATACAGTATGATGTCATATATGGGATAAAGCTTGATGTCATATAAGGCATACAGCTTGATGTCATATAAGGGATGCAGCTTGATGTCATATAAGGCATACAGTATGATGTCATATAAGGCATACAGCTTATCGTCATGTATGACATACAGCATGATGTCATATAAGGCATACAGCTTAATGTCATGTATGACATACAGCATGATGTCTTATAAGGCATACAGCTTGATGTCATATATGGGATACAGTATGATGTCATATAAGGCATACAGTATGATGTCATATATGGGATACAGCTTGATGTCATATAAGGCATACAGCTTAATGTCATGTATGACATACAGCATGATGTCTTATAAGGCATACAGCTTGATGTCATATATGGGATACAGTATGATGTCATATAAGGCATACAGCTTGATGTCATGTATGACATACAGCATGATGTCATATAAGGCATACAGCTTGATGTCATATATGGGATGCAGCTTGATGTCATATAAGGTATACAGTATGATGTCATATATGGGATACAGCTTGATGTCATATAAGGCATACAGCTTGATGTCATATATGGGATGCAGCTTGATGTCATATAAGGCATACAGTATGATGTCATATAAGGCATACAGTATGATGTCATATATGGGATGCAGCTTGATGTCATATAAGGCATACAGCTTATGATGTCATATAAGGCATACAGCTTGATGTCATATATGGGATGCAGCTTGATGTCATATAAGGCATACAGCTTGATGTCATATATGGGATACAGCTTGATGTCATATATGGGATGCAGCTTGATGTCATATAAGGCATACAGTATGATGTCATATATGGGATACAGCTTGATGTCATATAAGGCATACAGTATGATGTCATATATGGGATACAGCTTGATGTCATATAAGGTATACAGTATGATGTCATATATGGGATACAGCTTGATGTCATATATGGGATGCAGCTTGATGTCATATAAGGCATACAGTATGATGTAATATAAGGCATACAGGCATACAGTATGATGTCATATAAGGCATACAGCTTAATGTCATGTATGACATACATACTTATGATGTCTTGATATAAGGCATACAGCTTGATGTCATATATGGGATACAGCTTGATGTCATATAAGGTATACAGTATGATGTCATATATGGGATACAGCTTGATGTCATATAAGGCATACAGCTTGATGTCATATAAGGTATACAGTATGATGTCATATATGGGATAAAGCTTGATGTCATATAAGGCATACAGCTTGATGTCATATATGGGATGCAGCTTGATGTCATATAAGGCATACAGTATGATGTCATATAAGGCATACAGCTTAATGTCATGTATGACATACAGCATGATGTCTTATAAGGCATACAGCTTGATGTCATGTATGACATACAGCATGATGTCTTATAAGGCATACAGCTTGATGTCATATATGGGATACAGTATGATGTCTTATAAGGCATACAGCTTAATGTCATGTATGACATACAGCATGATGTCATATAAGGCATACAGCTTGATGTCATATATGGGATGCAGCTTGATGTCATATAAGGCATACAGTATGATGTCATATATGGGATACAGCTTGATGTCATATAAGGCATACAGCTTAATGTCATGTATGACATACAGCATGATGTCTTATAAGGCATACAGCTTGATGTCATATATGGGATACAGTATGATGTCATATAAGGCATACAGCTTAATGTCATGTATGACATACAGCATGATGTCATATAAGGCATACAGCTTGATGTCATATATGGGATGCAGCTTGATGTCATATAAGGTATACAGTATGATGTCATATATGGGATACAGCTTGATGTCATATAAGGCATACAGCTTGATGTCATATATGGGATGCAGCTTGATGTCATGTAAGGCATACAGTATGATGTCATATAAGGCATACAGTATGATGTCATATAAGGCATACAGCTTAATGTCATGTATGACATACAGCTTGATGTCATATAAGGCATACAGCTTGATGTCATGTATGACATACAGCTTCATGTCATATAAGGTATACAGTATGATGTCATATATGGGATATAGCTTCATGTCCTGGATCGAAACACCTTGATGTCATACAAGGCATATAGATTGGTGTCATGTATGCAAACAGTTTGGCGTCTTATAAGGCATACAGCTTAATGTCAAGTAAGGCAAACAAAATACGTGAAACAGCGAGGCCGCAAAAGGTGAACTGCATTATAGCGAGGAAACACTGTGATTATTTATGTAGGTCTTTTTTTACATTTAAAGTTGCAGGCTAACAATACCAGACTCGTCTCACCTCTCTACTCGCCTCACTTTTTTCTCTGTCTTTCTTACGTAAGTGTTTTCTATCTGACTTTCACACAGACATGCATTGAAGATCACCTTGTGGTTGGTGCCTTCTCTTCGGTGTACAGACTGAATAATACCACCTTCTAATTAGTTTGCGGCCTGCTTTGTCTCCTATTGGTGTTCTTCTACGAGTAATCAGTGCTTGATGGCTTACTAACCTTTACTTTTTTCACAACATTAATAACAAACGCACACAAAAAAAACAACAAGTGTTGGGATGTATAAGGTTTGTACACATTACTGTTAACTAGAACACGGTTACAGACTGACCTCTCCCATTATTGTTTAGAATGATATCTTATCTAAAAAAAACTTGATTGGACCACAGTTTTAATGCTCATGCTACATGTTTATTGAGACTGTCTAATGTCTGCGACGGTATCTTCTCCCACGCCTGCGGACACCAGAGGCCTTGTGGGGTCTCCCGCGCCTGCGAAGCGGTCGAGAAGACCTCGCATGTTTGGCGCCTATACCCGCGCCGTGGCATTGTCCAAAACGGCGGTACCTGCTCCATGTCACGGGTTCTATTTATGGACTCACCTGGCAACTTTAGTGATGTCTCTTCTGATGTTGTCACTATTGGTGTGACCTCATGACTCATTCATGCCATCTGGACTGTGGTGTAATTATGAGGTCACAGGGGGACGTGAATTTATTCACAAAGTTGATAGTGAGTTTGGGTCATAACTCAAAGACACAATGATGCAGTCAAATCATTTGAATTAAATATCTCTAAATTACAACATTTAGAGCAGGGTGTCAAACTCAATTGCACAGGGGCCAAAACTCAAGGCACACTTTAGGTCGCGGGCCAAACAAGATAAATATTTATTGAACACACTAAAACAATGTTTTTTAAACATAAATATGAATAAAACAGACAGGAATATTATTCCAGATTAAATAAACTTAAAAAATAAACTTTAAATATTTTGCTCTTCATAAAAATATATCCTGTCAAAATTATGTGTTAGAAATATGAACATGCTGCCAAAAACCCCAGAAAAATAAATGAAAGCATATACAAGGTTCGAGCCGCATGTAGACAGAGCTGGGGCATTGCTTCAGGAGTGGAACTAATAAACTGTGCGGGCCATTCAGTCTCGTACTTTCCCTTGAGTGTCCCATTACACTGCAGCTCCATCTGAATCTGCACAGGTGCAGTTCAGCAAAGTCCGCTGACTTGGTTCAACATTACTTGGCAACAGGGAAAGTGAAGCAAGTTGCACTGGTGCATTTGTGACAGCTTCACTTGAAATGCCTTCACCGCATCACACATGCCATGTCCATGAACTGACAGATTTCTTGCTGAGCTCAAAAACTCTATTGATAACTTTTATCCCAACTCAGCCAACAGAAATTGACAGTGATTTAAACTTTAGCTCAGATAAAATTTACGGTTTATGCTACGGTGATCATTACATGCTCGATTTTTAGGACTTTACCACACAGCGCTTCCTGGTGTATGATGCAGTGATATGCTGTTAACTCACCGTACAGTTCTCCTCCTCCATCTTTACCGCATCCTGCTGACTAGTCCGCTTTGTTCACCGCACAACACCGGGCGCCCATCCAACAAGTTTGTCCCAGGGCAGTTTCATATCGGTTACACTTTGACATACGCTTTAAAAATGTCTTTTCCTGTCGTTGTCCCGCATCGATTTAATGTTCAATATTTCTCTCCACGGATGAAGATGGCCAGCTGTGCAATGTCCATCATGTCTGTACTTTCATCCACAGCAAGAGAGTATGCAATAAAGTTTTTGCTTTTTTCACACAACTGTGTTCTTAAATCAGTGGCCATCTCACAAACCCGATCAGCAATCGTATTCTCAGGCTCACATTTGCCAAAATCTGCGCTTTTGTTTGGACACAAGACGTCGCACACCTTCATCATGCAGCTCTTCAGAGTCGTAAATGGCCGGGCTGATTTGGCTATCTCCTCTGCTACAATAAAACTTGCTTTCACAACAGCTTCACTTTGTCATTATGCTCTGGTGAAAAAAGTCTGCTGAAATGTCAGATTCTTCTTTAGACTTCTACTTTCTGTAGTTTCTGCTCTGCATTTAGGTTTTTCAGCTTATCCTGACGTTTTGTCTCGTAGTGCCGTCTTAAATTAAATTCCTTAATTACAGCCACATTAGCTCCACTAATAAGACACACGGGTTTACCAGCAATGTCTGTAAACATATATTCAGTCACCCACTGGCGCTGAAAGGCTCTGCTTTCAGAATCAACTTTTTCTCCACCATTGTGCACGGTTAGCTTCGCAATAACAGAAGTTTGACTTGATTGACACGGGAATCTTCCCAGTTAGCCTAGCGTTCAGCAAGGAGGCTGCAGCGCTGCATTATGGGATCTGTAGTTTGTATATTATTAGCGCCTCATATCGCCGGGCCATGCATAA
This sequence comes from Oreochromis aureus, assembly GCF_013358895.1. Lineage (NCBI taxonomy): Eukaryota > Metazoa > Chordata > Actinopteri > Cichliformes > Cichlidae > Oreochromis > Oreochromis aureus. The sequence continues at coordinate 11,544,485 of NC_052947.1, forward strand.
CAATAATAGTACATCTATATAAAATGATCTCGCGGCCCGGATATAAATGTACGCCGGGCCGGATGTGGCCCGCGGGCCTTGACTTTGACACATGTGCTGTACACAATAGAATAGAATAAAATAAAATACGATATACAATCGAATAAAATAGAATAAAATAGAAAACAAATGCTATCTACAATTTAGTATAATACAACGATGCCAGAAAACAGTATTGCACTTAGTGTTATTGCTATTGCTATTTCATGTATACACTCAGCTTGATGTCCTGGATCGAAACAGCTTGATGTCATATATGCACAGAGCTTGATGTCATGTATGCAAACTGCTTGATGTCTTATAAGGCATACAGTATGATGTCATATATGGGATGCAGCTTGATGTCATATAAGGCATACAGCTTGATGTCATATATGGGATGCAGCTTGATGTCATATAAGGCATACAGTATGATGTCATATAAGTCATACAGTATGATGTCATATAAGGCATGCAGCTTAATGTCATGTATGACATACAGCTTGATGTCATATAAGGCATACAGCTTGATGTCATATATGGGATGCAGCTTGATGTCATATAAGGCATACAGTATGATGTAATATAAGGCATACAGTATGATGTCATATAAGGCATACAGCTTAATGTCATGTATGACATACAGCATGATGTCTTATAAGGCATACAGCTTGATGTCATATATGGGATACAGTATGATGTCATATAAGGCATACAGCTTGATGTCATATAAGGTATACAGTATGATGTCATATATGGGATACAGCTTGATGTCATATAAGGCATACAGCTTGATGTCATATAAGGTATACAGTATGATGTCATATATAGGATAAAGCTTGATGTCATATAAGGCATACAGCTTGATGTCATATATGGGATGCAGCTTGATGTCATATAAGGCATACAGTATGATGTCATATAAGGCATACAGCTTAATGTCATGTATGACATACAGCATGATGTCTTATAAGGCATACAGCTTATCGTCATGTATGACATACAGCATGATGTCTTATAAGGCATACAGCTTGATGTCATATATGGGATACAGTATGATGTCTTATAAGGCATACAGTATGATGTCATATATGGGATACAGCTTGATGTCATATAAGGCATACAGCTTAATGTCATGTATGACATACAGCATGATGTCTTATAAGGCATACAGCTTGATGTCATATATGGGATACAGTATGATGTCATATAAGGCATACAGCTTAATGTCATGTATGACATACAGCATGATGTCATATAAGGCATACAGCTTGATGTCATATATGGGATGCAGCTTGATGTCATATAAGGTATACAGTATGATGTCATATATGGGATACAGCTTGATGTCATATAAGGCATACAGCTTGATGTCATATATGGGATGCAGCTTGATGTCATGTAAGGCATACAGTATGATGTCATATAAGGCATACAGTATGATGTCATATA
>NC_052947.1:11846547-11924047 GCF_013358895.1 Oreochromis aureus
CATGAAATATGCACACAAACACAGAGGGGACAAAACGCACACTCTGGAGGCAAAACTGAACAGCCTTTAAATTTCACCAGGACTTTGTGGATTATTTGGAAATGAAAATAGAAAGTTGTGTAAAACAAAATGTCACGCAAGCACATGTATGCATATTTCTACATTCAAATTTCACTTAAAAGTACATCTATATACTTCAGATTTACAGCTTTAACCTCTAACAGGCCTGAGTCACACTACAGCTAAAACATATTTTTCAGTTCACTTTATTTATTTTTTATTTTTACATGAATCGATTCTCCTCTCACTCCGTGGAAGTATCGGAAGTACCAGCTCAGTGTGTTTGCACAACTGCCTTCAGTGTCCAAGATTAATGTCTAGCAGCGTCTAGTGGTGTTGGGTTTATCTAGGCACAAACCCCGCTGGAACACGAGACCAACTAACTGCACGACAAAACAAGACGAGACAGAGCTCTTTGTCTTTGTGGCGTGCGAGGGAAGTCAGTCAAAGTTGAGGAAAAGATTCCTTCACCTGAACTCAACCAACTTCGACTGATTCCTTCGCTACAGCCTTTTTATTGTCAGCAAGCAGTCATTCATGAATATGCAATTACAAATACACATGACATTCTTAAGCAGGCATATCTGAACAACATCAGTGTCTGTATTCTGTGTGTGTGTGTTCAGCCATACTATACATAGACATGCCACCTTTCAATGAACTTAAACTGTATGCAGAAAAGCAGAAGTAAACATCTTGCTAAAATATAAAAACATGAACTTGCAATAGGTCATGTCTCAAATACATATTTAAAGGTGTGACCTCTCGAACATTTAAGAAAACGGAACATTCTGGTTTCAAAAGCTATAACAGAATTATAACGTCGAAACTGCTTCCTCTCATCTCATGGTACACAAGTGCACACAGAATCTTATCAGACCTAATAAGGATATTATTTTTATCAGCATACAAATGAACATATATTTCTAAGCATACATGATTATATGTTTCTAAGCACAAATGACAATATAAAAACATTAATTCCAACAAGTGGTAAAACACAAGTATTACATTATTAAAGGTCCTCAGGAGGAGCTCACGAGAGAGTCAAACTTTTTGGGCCCAGCGACCCCCTCACAGGGGAGAATATTTATCTATTATTATAATCTTGACACCATTTGTGCTCTTAGATGCAATTATTTGTTTAAAAAAACATTAAATAAAGACTAATTTGTCAGTGACATTAGTGACATTCTTAGTAAATTAATGTTAGTAAATTATTTTGCAGACCACTGGGTTTTAGGATCTTGAACCCCACTTTGAAACCCGCTGCTCATCAACAGCTGGCAGAGCACAAATGTAACATTAAATCAGAGATGAAACTAATGATGAGTATAAACAATGAACCTTCCCAGATGTGCTTTGCTTTACAGCAAATTCACTTACAGAAGTCAGACAGACAGACAGAGACTATGACAGGGAGGGATTTGAGTGATTTGTTCACATAACTGCACTTGGATGAGCTGAGGATGAAATGGGACAAACAAAGACTTTAACAAATACAAACACAGATCCTTAAACGCACTTGTTCAAGACCCAAACATTATTCACTTCTCTCACTGAACTAAAATTTTTTTTAAAAAGGAAATAAAAACTGTGGGTGATTAAACTGCAAGCATAATAGTGACAGCACTTTGTATGAAGTTAAAAGTCTGTATGTTTGTATCTGTTTTCAGTGATATTAACTCACCTATATTTGACAACAGCATAATAAAAATGGAAATATGGCCACACCAATGAAAAAATTCTGGAGGCGCCGCTGATCTGAAGACCCTGTTGCAGCAAATTTGAAGGACAATAATGTTTGTTTCTTAAAAGATGTGACCACCAGGGGGCATCAGTTACAGCTTATTAATATGATATTCCGTTAATCTTTGTGTCTGTGGTTCTGTAACAAATAAATAAATGTCATTATAAATGCAGGTTGTTAGATAATTACACAGTGGCAGCTGTTGCTTAAACATAAGAAAACAAGGATCTAACATGAAATAATAATTCAACCATAACTCTGAAATCTGTACTTAAGCTGAACAACAAAAACAAACTAAAAGCAACAATGAAACATCGCTAACATCATATAAGACTTTCAATCAAGGAAAATAAGACAATTAAGATGTTGCCCGAAGTATGCAAAGAATAATAACATTGCAATAAATATCCAGTAAATATCCACACATACTGGTCACCTGCACACACTCAGTGATCTTTGACAGGGACCTTTGTCCCACCGATATCATGAGGGAGTGAAGAGGACACCATGTGTTTGTTTTGTAGACAAAATGACACCCAGATGTTTTTGTGATATAACAAAGAAATTTGTTCAATTGATAGTAAATTATTTTGCAGACCCTATGGCCCTGCTTTGAGACTAATAATAAAAATAATAATAATAATGATAATAATACATTTTATTTTAAAAAGCGCCTTTCAAAACACTCAGGGACACTGTACACAGCAGAATAGAGACAAGCAATGACAACAACAAGCATAACAATTTACAAAGTTATAAAGATAAAATGTAGAGTAAATGTAAAATAGCAGAATGGAAAAGCTTATGTGGAATCATGGAGGAGGAGGTGTGATGGTGTGAGGGTGCTCTCCTGGTGACACTGTTGGGGATTTATTCAAAACTGAAGGCAAACTAAACCAGCATGGTAACCACAGCATCCTGCAGCGACATGCCATCCCATTTGGTTTGCATTTAGTTGAACCATCATTTACTTTTCAACAGGCCGATGACCCCAAACACACCTCCAGGCTGTGTGAGGCCTATTTGACCAAGAAGGAAAGTGATGGAGTGCACAGTCGTCTGACCTAAACTCAGTCGAGATGGTTTGGGATGAGATGGACCACAGAGTGAAGACAAAAAGGGCCAACAAGTGCTGAGCATCTCTGGGAACTCCTTCAAGACTGTTGGAAAACCATTTCAGGTGACGACCTCATGAAGCTCATTGAGATTCTCATTGAATGCCAAGAGTGTGCAAAGCAGTAATGAAAGGAAAAGGTGGCTATTTTGAAGAATCTGTAATATAAAACATGTTTTGAGTTATTTCACACTTTTTGTTTACTACATAATTCCTTATGTGTTTATAGTTTTGATGCCTTCAGAAGAATCTACAATGTTCATGAATATAAAGAAAAACCATTAAATGAGAAGGTGTGATCAAACTTTTAACTGGTAGTGTATATTAGATATAGAGTGATATTAAAAGGTCAGAGTCTCACTTGTCAGAGATGTGTCTTCAGCAATGATGGGAATAACGCCGTTACCAACGGCGTTACTTTTTTCAGTAACGAGTAAACTAACTAATTACTATTTCTATCGTTACAACGCCGTTACCGTTACTAACAAATAAATCCGGTGTGGTCGCTTTATTACTTTTCAAAAGACAGACGGTTGAAGCTGTGTTCAGCTTACCGCATCTTATATCAGTTGCACTGTAGCTGTCTATGTAAGTAATCTGGACGCTACAGCTCTAAGCAGCTGCGCGCTCCCGCGGACGGCAATCACTTTCTAGCAGGGATCACTTTTTGGCACAACACCTGGAGCTAGGGGGCAAAACAATCGCATGAATGCTGCTGTTTGACTGAGGAAGAATAAAGTAGTCGTGGTAAGTTAATCACATGACCACTTCAAGATGAAGCAACACGGTGATATATACCAGTTTTTAAATTGTGTTGATAGGCCACGTAAAACCAGAGTCACAATAAACAATATATACGCGGCGTTTTTTCCTGTTTTTTCGTTTTACTGTCTAAGGACAGCGCTAGCAAGCACTCTCTGCTTATGTCCAAAAAATAAAACAAAACAAAAAACCCCCCTTTCGGGTTGATGGGAAAATGCATCATGTTGACCAATCAAAAGATGATATGGCAACATGACATTTGGTTGTTTAGGAAGAGGGGGAAGTTTTAGGAGTGACGGCGAGAGAGAGAGAAAGAGCGAGTTTTGAGAGAGATTTGTGACGCCTAGCGTGGTTGAAGTGTGTAGTTTGTAGTTAGTGTGTTGTCTTGTGTAGTTAGTGTGTAGTGGATAGTTTTGTGTTGTGTGTCAGAACAATGAGGCGACTGCTGAATGTTAGAGGTGCTGCCAAAAAGCCAAGAAAGGCAGATTACCGTGTAAAAGGTTTTCCAGGTAGAAAACAGGAGGAGTGATACATCTTCTGTTGTCAGACCTCCAGGTATCTGGATTGTGATGTTCTCCTTTATAGTGGAAAGAAATTATTTTTCGCAGTGGCACAAATAATTTGTGTGGCATCTTATTGAATGCAGAACACCTGATTGTTATATAAATAGTTTGAAATGGTTATTTAAAAAAAGGGTAAAAGGTAAATGGCTGCAAATAACTTTGTAGTTTGCAAAACTTGTGCATATGATTTTAAAATTTACTATTTATATTTGCATTTAAAGTTATGAAATATGATTCATTAAACATGTTTGTGGTTGTTGCAGTAAAAAATATTACTTTTTCTACTCTGATTTTATGTTTTTTGTCTGTGGTAATACAGTATGTCAAAATGAAAACATAACAGTAAATTGAGGTTGTGCTGAAAAGAATGATACCAAACAAGGCAAAGTAGATAGTTTTTAAAGGTGAAACGTGGAGGGAAAATCAAAAGTAGTAATTATACTCTGGACCTCAGAGGGTTAAACATTTTTTTAAAGTAAAACAATAGTTACTTTTCTTAGTAATTAATTACTTTTAGAATCTTGCAACTCAGTTACTAACTCAGTTACTTTTTTTAAGAAGTAACTATAATTAATTACTTTTTCAAAGTAACTTGCTGGACTTCAGTCTGAGACTTTAAGGATAGAAATTGTATTCTTGTCATAATCTAATGGAAAATTGAACAAATGAGAAAAAATGATTTGAAAATGAATTGAGGCACAGAAACTTCTTACATTAAATTAAGAGCCATGAAAACCACACATGTAAATGTAAGTTTGATGGGTTTTTTTCTCTCAGACTCACAGTAAACTATAGCAGGGAGTTTTTCTGATGTCACCACTGGAGGGCGCTGTGGTCCAGCTGGTCCCAGCTCCAGCTTGGTTTCGCCCCAGTACTGGGCTCCATCATCTTCTCTACTGGGGGTGATGTTCAGAGTGAAGGTCTCACTCACTGGTCTCGTCTTGCTATTCTTGTACTGTAGGTGACCCAGTGCTGTGTTTCCTTTGTAGAAGGTCACAGGAGCTGCGTTCTGTACGCTACACTGCAGGGTGTACTGCTGATTCTCAAACATCGGTCCAGTGTGACAGAGACACTTTCTGGAGGCTCTGAGAAGACAGGGAAAGAAACAGTAACACAGTTAGATGTTAGTCAGTAACTGCTGAAAGCATGAATTCATCTGTGTATTTACATAAAGTGATCAAATCCTGATTATCAACAATGTAAAATTAACTAGAAAGTCTGACATTCTAAAGTAAGCATACTTAAGATAGATGGTTATATCCAGAATGCTAGTACACTGATCACCAGCATCAGTGTTATAATAACACATGACAGATGTGTCCCATTCAGTCAGTCTGTCAACCGTCCAGATCATCGTGGTTTCATTTTTTTGTAACTTTTCCCACAGCGTGCTCCAAACCAAAAACATCTCCCCTGCAGTCCTTCTGACATACAACACATGTAACATTGGCTGGGTCACCGTACTTCACTACCAGTGCAGATGGAGTGAACACAGGAAACTCTGTGCAGCTAGGATCTGTAAGAAAGCAATTTAATGCAATTATTTGCAAGGAAAATATTTTCCATCCATCCTGGTCACCTCAGCTGCTCCTTTCAATGTAGAGGTGTACCAGGTCCAATCTGAGCCCATCACAAATGACTGAAGTCTGCACCCTGTCTGAGGATGAGCTTTTTCATGTACAGGAGATAATGAAGGTGTCCATGAAGCAGGTGGGAGAAATTCCCATGAAAGTGAAAAGAATATGAGTTAAAAACATCGATCAGCTGACTGTGACAAATATCAGCATGTGGAAAATGTGCAATGTCTTCAACTGTGATAACGTTTGACTATATTTGAAACTGTCGATCTCCTGGGATTCACATTTCAGTTACTCTGAAAGATGTGATGAACAAAAACATCCAGTGAGCAGAGAGACACCGTCTTGTTGAGGCCAGAGGAGAAAGGGCAGACTATGATCATTTAGATTTCTCCTGCAACTGTGCTGGACAGAAAAGCATCTGTCCTCGAGGCTACGGCTGCACAAATGCATGTTGGGTTTCAACAAGCCAAAAACAGAAATCAGAGGCTGCAGAGAGACAGGCAAACCAAACCTGGACAGCTGAAGGTTTCCAACATCTTTTGGACTCAAGAGCAAGAAGAGCCGAGGCTGTTTTAGAGCTAATTGAGGCCCTGCTAAGCATTTAAGTGATAACTGAGTTTGCGTGAGCAGTTAATAATGATAATTAATCATTGATTGTCTTAAAGTAACTTTTAGATTTGACTTGAATCTTCCAGCTTTGTGTGTCATAAAGACATAGTCACCCTGTTCTACACAGTAACAGACAGATACAGAGAGAGATGAGAAATTCTGATGTCAGACAGTGTGGAGAGATTATGAGGACCAGCATTGGTCAAGTTACTTGAAAAAAGTAATTAGTAACTAATTACAGATTACTTCTCCGAAAAAGTAATCCCGTTACTTTACCGATTACTTCTCATTGATTCAAAGCTTGCACAACCACTGAGTATTCCTTTACGTGAACTCGATCCGCCCATGACACAAGATGGCGTCTGTGTGTTTGGCACACCGCGCCATGCCTCGGACGTTCTGGACCTAGTTCCTCTCAGGCTGGGTCTAATAAATACCAGGCCGGTGGCAAACAAGGCTTTCATATTCAAGGAATTTTTCTTTCCTATCCTCTGGATTTGGTTTTCCTGACTGAAACCTGGATTCCTCCCGGTGAGTTAAGTGCCTTCATTGAACCAGTACCAGCTGACTGTACCTTTTTTAATGTTCCAAGAGCTTCTGGTCACGGAGGTGGGCTTGCTGCTGCTTTTAAGGCTCATTTGGACCTGAAGCAGCTATTCCCACCATCTTGCTACACCAGTTTTGAACTCTGTGTGAACTCGGCCACTCGCCTTCACTGTTGTGTGCAGAGATGGGCAAAAAGTTTATTACCTTTTTGTGGAGAAGATTGCTAGCATGAGGCCCCCGATCCTATCTATTGTTGATCCGGCCATGCATGTTCCTTGCTCAAGTCTGTTCTCTGCCTTTGCACCAATTTCCCTGCTTGATTTAGGGAAATTGGTGCTACATGCTAAGCCCTGTGGTTCCCCGAACGATGTTGTTATTCCCCGCTTTCTCCAAAAGGTATTTCCCTACCATTGGACCTTACATCCTGAAAATTATCAATACTAGTCTGTTATCCAGTCAAGTTCCTAGTGGGTTTAAACAGACAGTGATACATCCTTTACTTAAGAAACCTGGTCTTGATAGTTCTGTTATGTCAAATTTTAGACCTATCTCCAAGCTTCCCTTTTTAAGCAAGCTCTTGGAGAGGATTGTACATACCCAGCTGTTAGACTACTTGAACGACTCGCAACTGTCGGAAATCTTTAAGTCGGGTTTTAAGCCCTTTCACAGTACGGAGACAGCTCTTGTAAAATTATGTTATGAATGACATTCTTGTTGCGACTGATCATGGTAAATATGCTGTGCTTGTCTTATTGGACATGTCAGCTGCATTTGACACTGCATTTAACTCCTTCATTCCTGGAACCGGAATACTGACAACGAGTCAGTGATGTGCTCCATGACAAACAGTATGTGGGGAGGATGGTCGTACACTCTACACAGGTAAGTTACTTTAAAAAAGTTACTGCACAAACTTTTTACAGCAAAATAGATCATCAGCATAATCTGCTGTATTTTCAGTTACTGTAGCATTTACAGATTTGTCAGCAGTTACTCTGTTCATATTTACAGTATTTGTAGCATCTGTTCGTTTACACTGTTGCGGGATTAACATCCTTTATTCATTATAACAATAATTTACATCAGACTCAGACTTTATTATTCCCCAAGGAAATGATGTGGTCACAGTCGCTCAATAAGAACAGTAACACACTGAACTAAATGAAATAAAACTATGTATTATAAAGTTCACAGAGTATAAGAAATAGCTCTATAATATACAAACAGCTCCATTATAAATATCCAGACTATTGTCTTGATGCGTGCTCAGTCATCCAGGTCAGGAAATCCCAGAAAGTTGATCCTGTTCATCTGGATGTTTTCAGTTTCATCATCATCAGGTGACTTCTTCAGTGTCAGCTGACTGCAAGTCGTGTATTAAATCATATCTTTCCGAAAGAAGTTTTTGTGTTAAGCTGGGGTTGGCCGCATCCTCTGTGGCCCCTCTGCTTTGGAGTGTGTCCCAGGGATCTATTCTCGGGCCGTTATTTTTCTCGCTGTATTTACTCCCTCTTGGCACAATATTTCGTAAACACAAAGTGTCATTTCATTAGTATGCCGATGACTGTCAGCTTTACTTACCTTTTAGTCATTTGGATACCTCCCCACGTCAATCTTTCCTTGACTATCTATCTTAAATCAAATCATGGATGGAAAATAACTTTCTAAATTTTAATGATCAAAAAACGGAAGCTATTTTATTTGGCCCACATTGTTCTACTGATTCTCCAGATGTTGATTCTGTTGATTCTGATTCTGGGCTGTGAGGTGCCATTCCCCAACTCTCTGTGAATGGGACTCATGGCCATTGATCAGTGTTCTTTGATCAGTGGGTTTTGGTCAGTGATTGTTGATCAATGGTCATGGGAATTTGCATAATTATGATTAAGGAACTGACCTCACAGCCCATTGTTCCTTCAGTGGGCTGGTTTCAGTCATTATGCAAATGTACTGTTTATAAGGTTTGGGGAAACCTGCAGTCAGCTGAGACTGAAGAAGTCACTTGGATGAGTGACGAAACGTTTCTCCCACAAAACGCTACGTCCAGATGAACAGATTCAACTTTTGGAGATCTTTATGGAATGCTTGTTGCAAAAGCCGGGAGTTTTGAATGGACACTGTGACATCTAAGTGTTATTGTGGTGGATCATAAATTTGATTAGTTTTGGAGTTGTACATCTCTGTTCCTTACATTTCATGTCATGTCTTTATTAATGTTTTATTTGTTGCTTTGACTGTTTTCGAATAGAATATGCAGTGGGAATATAGAGAGAGATAAGTAGTGAAAGTTTTGCCTGGGTTGATTGTGCATCGATCCATTGTTAATGCCTCAGGGCTCCAGTAGGTGGGTTCGCGCGCCTCCTTCACTCAATACAGACGAGTGAGAGTGAGAGCTGCGTGTCTGTGCCATTCTTTCACCTCTCCTCACTATTTCCCCTGTTTAAGGTAACTGCCATGCACAGAACGGTACAAATGTATGTTACTGTTGATTATTACGTTGTTATCATTGTTCATTGTAGCGAAAGATGTGAATTGTGGACTATTTTGCTGAGAAGTTCAAGTTAAACGCTGTTGCTGTGTATGCTAGTTTTCGCTAGTACTCCGCCATATTGTGTGAACATTTTTCCGTTACTGTCTATATAGGTTTTTGTCTAATGTTACAGTTAATGTTATCTAAAGTATTTTCATAAACTCAATACAGACGAGTGAGAGTGAGAGCTGCGTGTCTGTGCCATTCTTTCACCTGTTTAAGGGCACAACATTTGGAGGCACCGCTGGGATGATTGATTTGAGGACCATCCCTGACCTGTAAGAGAAATCCTCTCGTTGATCATCCCCCCCAGACGACCCAGGTATCAGAAAGGAGCATAGCAAAGCAGCAGAGGCATCGCTAGACCTACGTTGGTGTCTGTATCCTGAAGTGAAAAAGTGACCACTAGGGGGCAGTAAAAGCCAACTAAGTCTGATCATTTCTCAGCTGACTGCTTGTGCTAACTCCTCTGACAACATGGAGATTGAATTAGAAAAGCTAGAGCTGGAGATTAAAGGAACACTGTATCAACTCACCTTAGAGCAGCTGATTAAATTATGTGATGTACTTCAAATCTCCGGACCAGGAAAAGAGTTTGTGATTAATAAAACGCGCAGCCAGCTAGTCTCACATTTAGTTAAGCACCTTGAACGCACAGAGCTGGCTACCCGAGAGGACGAAGGTATGTCAGAACTTCTTAATGTCCAGGACATTATAAGTGACATACAAATGGATAAAAAACAAAGTGTGAATGAAACAGTGGATCCAGCTGTTCAGGACCAGGAAAGTAGCCAGGAGGAGATGGAGACATTAAGACTGCTCTTACAACAAAAAGAGGGTGAAATGCATGACTTGATGAGGAATAGCATGAATCCTGCCTTAAGTCCTCGCACCCCAGTGAGAAACATTGTTCCAACAGCACCAAACAGTTCCATGTGGCGCAAAGATTTTAAGATATCAGGCCAAATAGGAGAGCTGGGACAAAAAGACAGGCTTGCAGCTAAGGAGTTATCTTGAAGGAAAAGAAAACCTCACATTACCTGCTCTTAGGAGAATCCTCAGGTCTCATTACCAGGAGAAAGGTGCCACAGAGTTATACAAACAACTTACCTCTGAGGTTCAGAGTAGTAAAGAGACACCCCCAAATTTCTTGATCAGGACAATGGACTTGAGACAGAAAATCCTGTTTGCTTCTCAGGAAGTTGAGTCCAGTCTAAAGTATGACCCAGCACTAGTCCAGAGCCTTTTCATGCATACTGTCCTGACTGGTCTTCAGAATGACAATATTAAAAGTGACCTGCAACCCTACCTCCTGCAAACAAATACTTCAGATGAGTTGTTGCTCGAGAAGGTAAATATCGCAGTCGCAAATGAAAAGGAAAGACAGGACAAAAAGAAACACGCTGCTCCATCACGAGTAACAGCTGTAAATACTGTCCAGTCTAATGATCCCCCAGTGGGAAAGAGAAGCACAGCCCAAGAGAAACCAGCTCCTCTACCCCCTGATCTTCTAACAGAAATAAAGGAAATGCGTGCTGACATGTTACTGCTGAACGACTTGAGGGCTGAAGTTTCCCAAATCAGAGAAACCATTCAAAAGACAACCCCAGCACCTCAGCAGCCTTTCCCCATTAAGGCTGAACAAAACTGCATGCCATTTTACCACCAGCACCCTCCTGCAGCAGCACAGGAATACCACTCAGCACATGGACCTGGGCATGTGCATGGGACAGCACAGTTTCAACAAAGATTCGCACCACAGCGATATTATCCCTCACCACGTCACCATCCCACATGTTTTGCATGTGTGCAGGCAGGTGAGGAATATTGTCAGCATTGTTTTAGGTGTGGGAGTAGTGAGCATTTCCGTGCAAGTTGTAAAGCACCTAGACTGACCAAATCAGATAAAGGGAGCCCTTTAAACTAAGGGAGGTTGCTCCCACGGGACATGGGGCAAAACCTAAAGAGAAGTATGGATTTGATCAACTGGTCTCTGAATGCTATTGACACCCTCTTCTCAACGAGAAGTCTGGGCTCGGGAGAGCCCGAGTGCCCTGGAGGGACCTTCCCTGCCGGACACACGATGGACGGGTGGCAGAATTGGAGGATCGTGTGCCTGGCGGGACTGTCGATCGAGGACGCTGAAGATATCTACCTATTCGGAACCATGATAACAGGGTTCTTGCTGATCGGAGCTGGCTTGGCCCTGGCTTATCAGAGAATTAAGAAAGCGGAACCGGCTGTCCAAACCGCCACAAAGCTGCCCGCTGAGATTGAATTGACGGGACGAGGTGCGGGTTTTCAGAAAGGGCTCACAGACGGGGACATGGTCAAGAGCTTGGAGGCAATTGCGGCTGCAGTGAATACTCAGAATAACATCTCTGAGCGGATATTGGGACACATCAGGGAAGAATCCGCTCAAATCAACAACTATGGGCGGAAGTTGGAGAACATCACGGATCAGTTGGCTGCGGTCACGAGGTCTCAGAATCTGATCTGTGAGCAAAAGAGTGACAAGATCACGGAATTGAAGGTAAATAACATCATGGAAAAACTTGCAGCTATCCAACGGGTGATGGAGGGACCAGTGTCGGAGTGCTAAAAGAAACAGCTCGAAATTCTCATGAGTTGTTGGAAGACAATCGCAATCATAATGTGACTACCCTCCGGCGCCAGCTGCGGGCTCAAGGCTGGAGCCAATCAAAACAATCCCTGATAACGACTATGTTGAGACTGTTCCTTCCCATCCCATGCAAGGCCACCTGGGTTGGCTGGTAGACTGTTTACTTAGCCTGGCAGGGCGAAGGACACTGTCTCCGCTGAACTATGGACACGCACACACATACACTTACACTGATAAGCAAACACTGATCCCTCTCCCTTTCCAAACGCCTTCAATGCTTGTTTCCTGCGGGTGAACACGGCGGGTCTATGTGCCACGCTGGAATGATAGCGCTGTGCAGGGCGGCTGCTGTGTTCGCTTCAGGTGACTCCTCACCCCCCACCCAACCCCGTGGCTTGTCATGTCCTTCATAATGTTGTGCTGTGGACATTCATGTGCTTTTTTGTGCAGAGGAGTTTTTTTGTTTCCTGTTCTCATGCTGTCCTACCATGGAAGCACAGGATGAGTAGGGGTCTCTTTTTTTCCTCTTGTACTTTCCCATTGTAATGTACATTTCAATGTTTTTTCTCTAATGCTGCCAATCTCCGACCTGTATCCCCATGTAATGTCTGTGTTGTATGTGTAAGGTCGGGGGGGTCCCATTTCACTGCAGGGCAACCTGCATGTGACGAATAAAGCTTTGATTGATTGATTGATTGATTGAACAGCATTGAAAAGTCCCAATACTGTGCTAACTGTGAGGGAAAGGAAGAGAGTATGAAGTTAAAATGTTGTTCTGTTTGTAAAATAACATTGTACTGCGCAAAAGACTGTCAAGAGACACACTGGTCTGTGCACAAAAGATACTGTAAGCCATATACATGTTCATCTATTAAGAAACAGGAAACACAGTCAAGTTGCAAACCAAAGTGTAGGAAAAGAAGTAATTCAGTGAAGACGCCAACTGTAAAAGAGCTTGTAGGAGAGAAATGTCTCATTCAGTGCTTTCGGCACAACCAAAGAATCCAGGCACTTTGGGACACAGGTTCACAAATTTGTGCTGTAGATGCGGCCTGGAAACAGACCCATTTGCCTGATGTCCAACTAAGAGATATAGCAGAACTAGTAGACCCACTTGAACCACTGCAACTTGAAGCAGCCAATGGGACGGAAATACCATATATTGGTTGGCTCGAGGCAAGCTTCAGACTTACTGCTAATGATGAAGATCTGCTAATACCTGTGTTAGTATTAAAAGGCAACCAACAGTCGTGCCCCATAATTGGCTTCAGTGTGATTTCACACCTAGTTGCAAACAGAGTACAGGATCAGACAAACAATAAGAATAAAGAGAAACTCATTAAAACAGTAAAAGTAGCTTTTCCTCACCTCAGAAAGAGTAGGGCAAGAGCTTTTGTTAATGCAGTGACAGTGGGACAGCCATGTGAGCACAGTGTAAGAACAACAAATGAGAGAGTTGAAGTGCCTAAACACAGCTCCATCCAAATCGAGTGTCGAGTGCAAGCCCCACCTTTCAAAGAAGATAGAACTCTGATCTTTGAGCCTCATGAGAACCCACAGTGGCCTGAAGGACTCGAGTTCTGTGATACCCTTGTTTTAGTAAATACTGGTATGACACCAAAAATTGTCATTAGTGTACAAAATCCCACTAGCCATGACATCACACTGCCAAGTAGGACTGTTATTGGAACTGTGCAGTCTGTTGCATCAATATATCCTGCTAATGTATTCAAAACTGACTGCCTTCCTACTGCATCAGTCCGTCCCATCCAGGCTAAGAGCTCAGGTGAGAACACACCTAAAAGTGCACAATGGGACCCACCTGTCGATTTGACTCACCTGAATGACCACAAGAGACAAGCTGTTAGTCAGATGTTAAGAGAAGAATCAGAGTCATTCTCTAAATCTGATGATGACATAGGCTGTGTTGAAAACTTGCAAATGAACATTTCACTGAAAGATAATGAGCCAGTCACACGAACTTATCTCTCTGTACCAAAACCCTTGTATCAGGAAATGAAAAACTACCTACAGGACCTAATAGCTCAGGGGTGGGTGGAAAAATCTAACTCATCTTACTCCTCTCCGGTAGTCTGTGTGAGAAAAAAAGACGGTACACTGCGCTTGTGTATTGACTACCGAGAGCTGCATAGGAAGACTCACCCAGACCGCCACCCCATTCCCAGAGTACAAGACATCATGGACAACTTAGGTGGCAACACTCTCTTTTCTTTACTGGACCAGGGTAAAGCATACCACCAGGGGTTCATGGGCAAAGACAGTAAACACCTAACAGCTTTTGTGACCCCCTGGGGCCTGTATGAGTAGGTCAGGATCCCATGTGGACTGATGAATGCTCCGGCAGCATTTCAACGCTGCATGGAGGAGTGCTTAGAAGGGTTAAGGGATGAAGTATGTGTGCCTTACCTCGATGATGTCCTTGTCTTTAGCAGAACGTTTGAGGATCATGTTGAGGATGTCAGGAAAGTGCTGCGCCGACTCAGGAGTAATGGAATCAAACTCAAACCAAGGAAGTGCGACCTGTTCAGGACAGAAGTGAGGTACCTTGGCAGGATTGTGTCAGCAGAGGGAAGCAAGATAGACCCCGCAGACACCGCTGCTGTGACAGCTTTGAAAAACAAACGGCCAGGTACTGTTGGTGAACTAAGGGCAATGTTGGGCCTACTAAGTTATTACAGACAATACATCAAGGATTTTGCCAGAATTGCAAATCCTCTGTATGACTTGGTCAAGGGACCTGCAGATGCTGAGACCCAGCGAAACATAAGATTAAAGTGGCAAACAAAGCGAAACAGGTGTAGTGTCCCTTCGAGTACACCTATTGAGTGGACCGACATGCACCAGTTAGCACTAGAGCAGTTGATAGACTGTCTAACTCAGCCCCCTGTTCTAGGCTTTCCAGAATTTTCACAGCCATTCACCCTCCACACTGATGCGTCAAACCAGGGATTAGGTGCCGTGTTGTACCAAAAGCAGAATGGAAAGCTTCGTGTGATTGCTTATGGTTCCCGCACTTTAACTGCAGCTGAGAAGAATTACCATCTGCATTCAGGCAAGTTAGAGTTTCTTGCTCTCAAGTGGGCTATCACAGAAAAATTCCGTGATTACCTATATTATGCACCATTCTTCACCGTGTACACCGACAATAATCCGCTTACCTATGTACTGTCCACTGCCAAACTGAATGCAACAGGGCGTCGATGGGTAGCAGAACTGGCAGATTTCTACTTCATGATTAAATATCGCCCTGGTAAAGAAAATGTGGATGCAGACAGCCTCTCTAGAATGCCAGTAGACATGGAAACGTTTATGAATGAATGCACAGAGGAAATGGCATACGATGTAATTGGAGCAACCACACAGGCAGTGGAAAGGCAGGATGACTCCCAGTGTTGGGAAGGTTACTTTTAAAATGTATTCCACTACAGAATACTGAATACATGCCCCAAAATGTATTCTGTAACGTATTCCGTTACGTTACTCAATGAGAGTAACGTATTCTGAATACTTTGGATTACTTAATATATTATCATGCTGTTTACAACTACGTGAATGTACTATTGCTGTGATTTATTACTGATACTGAAGGTCCGCGGCTCCGAACCGTAGTAAAGGGACCTCTGGCTAATACGGTGGGTTCCGTGTCGGGCTGGTAGCCGAAAACTAGCTTTACTTTGTTGTCTGGGTCAACTTTGCTTGCCAGAGACAGAGAGAGGCGTTGAAAGACTGCTCCAACGGAACTTATTTACACCAACACAGTGTACAGTTCAGTCTTAATAGCTTACTTACAGCTGGGCTCGTCAGGCACTCTTCTTGGCTGCAGTGGTTATTATTATATTTACATGCTTCCAGCTCCCGTTGTTGCTCCGTGACAGCTCGGACTTTTCCTTTCTCTCCCTCCCTCGCTCACAGACACATAACATGTATGGCAGTCCATACTCGCTGCAGCACGGACTACACTGCCCATGATGCTACATTCTTTAGGGCCATGCCTGTAGCATTCTGCCTTTTAGCTTAGCGCAACAACAACAACAAAAAGCGCTCTCACCCAGGAAACACGCAGAGAGAGCGCGTCACCCTGTAACCATGGCAACCGTAACGCTGCCGCCTGGAACAACATTACGTAGCTGTCAAACAAACCCAAACAGTCCTGACCCGCGACAATATGAAACAGGGAAGTACCGCCGTGTAATCCATTTATTTCAACAAAGTAACTGTATTCTGAATACCACCTTTTTAAACGGTAACTGTAACGGAATACAGTTACTCATATTTTGTATTCTAAATACGTAACGGCGGTACATGTATTCCGTTACTCCCCAACACTGATGACTCCAATGTGTCATGGTCCATGGGTGTCTCAGTCAGGTGTTCAGCCATGGCCTCAGATGTTTCCATCATTCCACTGACAAAAGGCCAGATCAAACAGGAACAGAGAAGTGATCCGACTATTGGACCTGTAATTCAGTGCAAACTAGCACAGGAAAATCCATCACGTTCAGAACTAAGACAACTCAGCCCACAGGTCATATGTCTCCTGAGGGAGTGGGACAAATTGGAGATGGATGACAATGGGATCTTGCACAGAAAAACAGCAAAGGCATGGAAGAAGCATATGAGATCACCAGAGAAAACGCTCATAAAGCAGCTGTAAGAAGTAAAAGACATTATGACAGCAAGGTGAAGTGCTCAGTATTACAGCCAGGTGATCGTGTTTTAATAAGGAACATGACACCTCGAGGAGGTCCAGGCAAGCTGAGGAACCACTGGGAGGATGTGGTTCACACAGTCGTTCGTCAGGTCAGCAGAGATATCCCAGTTTATGAACTCAGACCTGAGAAAGCAAAAGGGAGATCAAGAATATTGCATCTTCTGCCATGTGACCATCTGCCTGTTGAAACTGAAGTGCGACCACGAACAAGAAAAAGAGCTGTGGAGACAAGTGAGGAAGTGGAACAAGCTGAGGAAGAGGATGACGATGATGAGTACTATCCAGTGTCATCTCAGCAGCCATTTGAGCCACCTCACCCTCCGACACTGAATCCTATGAGCACTGATGAACCAGCCAAACACCTTCAAACAGTGGAAAACATGTCATCTGAGCCACAGAATGAACATGAAGTACTGAACCAATGTGAACAACTACCTGACCAAGAGGAAAATTATGTGGAGGAACCATCAGTGGAGGAACCTGTTCCTGTACCTGTTCCAGACAAACACAGCAGGACCAGTGAGCAAGAGCGTCAGCGACCGAGTAAAGAGCGCAAGCCACCAAAGATCTTCACATATGATCGGCTTGGTTCACCAGCTTGTTATAACCTGAGAACACCATCACATCATACACGCTTCATGGTTCCACGGACTGTTCATTCATATTGCCACTGATAACTGTATGGGCTTGAGTGAAAAGAAACATTGTGATCACACACGAAACACATTACTGAACAGAGACAATGTACTTACACTCCACACCAACCACAAGTAAATGGACTGTTTAACACAGAATTCATATTCAAAGTGACTTGACATTGAACTGATTCATATTGTGCTTGCAGCTTAACACACACATCCAAAGCACACCACATGGCTACAGCCACTTATATCACTTTCATGGACATTTGTCAAAAGAGAGAGTGACTGCTTTGACAAGCTGCACTAAAAGGACTTTGTTTACAAGCCAGCAGCAGACTGTGTTACTGTAACTGCATGGACACTGTAATTCATACAGACTGTATGAGAACACTGAAAGACTTTGGGTAATAACCCACACTAAAGAATGTATGAAAAGAGTTCCAGCTTGTGAAACTACTTTTGTAGAGTACATATAAGGTACAAGAAACAGTTATAGTATGCAATGGTTTATTGTATGTGGTTTTGGTGATATTAATGGTCATAACTCCACGTTTGTGCTAAATGTTAAACATTTGGATGTTGAGGACAACATCTATTCTGAGGGGGAGTATGTGGTGGATCATAAATTTGATTAGTTTTGGAGTTGTACATCTCTGTTCCTTACATTTCATGTCATGTCTTTATTAATGTTTTATTTGTTGCTTTGACTGTTTTCGAATAGAATATGCAGTGGGAATATAGAGGGAGATAAGTAGTGAAAGTTTTGCCTGGGTTGATTGTGCATCGATCCATTGTTAATGCCTCAGGGCTCCAGTAGGTGGGTTCGCGCGCCTCCTTCACTCAATACAGACGAGTGAGAGTGAGAGCTGCGTGTCTGTGCCATTCTTTCACCTCTCCTCACTATTTCCCCTGTTTAAGGTAACTGCCATGCACAGAACTGTACAAATGTGTGTTACTGTTGATTATTACGTTGTTATCATTGTTCATTGTAGCGAAAGATGTGAATTGTGGACTATTTTGCTGAGAAGTTCAAGTTAAACGCTGTTGCTGTGTATGCTAGTTTTCGCTAGTACTCCGCCATATTGTGTGAACATTTTTCCATTACTGTCTATATAGGTTTTTGTCTAATGTTACAGTTAATGTTATCTAAAGTATTTTCATAAACTCAATACAGACGAGTGAGAGTGAGAGCTGCGTGTCTGTGCCATTCTTTCACCTCTCCTCACTATTCCCCCTATTTAAGGGCACAACATTATCCCATATGAAAAAGAAATAGTAAAAACTTATAAAAGACTTGCATAAGATGTGGCCTACTTCATATAGTGAATCATATAAGGCTGATATGATTTACTCATGAAAGTGGCCACTTTATCATTACTTTCATATATTGTTTTAGTAAGTATACAAAACATACAAGTTTCATTTATATAATTTTTTTTTTTAACTTTATAAGATTTATATATATCTTTTCCATATGGGATGTTACTGTCAAGAAAGCATGTAGCCCAATGCATATAATGTCTGCTCTATTACTTTGCAAGCTGCTATCAATAGTATCAGCTTTGACTGAAGGCTTTAGCTGAACTAAAAGCTACTTTGCTGCTACTTTGGAGCTGTGACACTTCCTTCTCATCGATGTGCTTCACCACTAGTGCTGTAGCACTACATATGCTTCTTCAAATTTGAAGTAGAAGTCTTTACAACTGGGAGACAATTATTGTCACTCGCTAAAATATAGATATTTTTTATAATATAAAAATACACTGACACAACAGGATAATATAAGACTGGATTCCTTTATTAGTAGGCAGCCATCTGCAAATTAGAGTAAAACAGCAACAGTACATGTATCTTTTATTTATTTATTTTTAGTTTATGGAAATGTTTAAAAAAATATAAAACATTATCAAAACATTTGCTTGATATGCAAAAGAATTAAGCTATGTTACTCTGTACAAAAAAAGTAGTGAGTTCATAGTGTAATATTTTACAGTTTGAGAATAGGAGGAGACACAACTCCTCAGAGGGTGCATCAGGAAAAGCATCTGGTGGAAATATCTGCCAAATCAAACATCAGGCCCACTCACTGTATTAACCCCTTCAGCCACAAGAAGCTACTAAATGCAAAAACGTAATCCGAGTATTTCTTGTAAGTCATTACCACCACAACTGCTCGTTGCATACCATATTACAAATTTGAGGGGATATAACTTCATTGAAAAGTTTAAAATAACCAGATGCAGAATTTAAAAATAATTTCCCCAGAAATTCCTAATTTTGTTAATCTGTATATCCAGACAAATGGACGTGTGTTTGGCCTGCCCATACTGTGACATGAAGTATAATATTCATTACTTGTTCAACAAATATTATAATGTGAAATTTTCTTTCGCCTCAATTACACCATCACCAAGCTTTTTCATTTGTTTGAGAAAGCAAACAAAAATGGTTACATGTATAAAACAATTTTAGTTCAACTGAAATTAAGTATAATCTAAAAAAAACCTAAAACTATATATGTATATATCAAAAATAAGTGACTGACAACAAACAAAAAGAAGATCAAATTTAAAAAATGGATATATGTCTTGATATGAGGAAAATAAAAGGGAAAACTCATCAATCATGTAACTCTTATGTGATCAACAGATTTACCACACTTGATTATAGAAGAAAGACATGCAGCCCCAAAATGCATTTCTCATTATGGAGATGGTTTATATTGGTGACACCGGTCTCCTGTGAGATGGGAGTCACAGGTCAGAGTGGTCTTGAACTCATAACCGCCACTGTCAGCTGAACAGGTAAATATATATGTCCCCTGAGTTGGTCTCGTGTAACATGATCCCAGACGATCATCATAGATGAGATCCTCGTCCCATACTTCAACATACACATCAGTGTGTGTGTCCACCTTTTTAAGAAAAATAAGATTAAAAATAGGATTTAATATACTGTACTGTTGTCCTTTAAATAATAAGCTGGAGATTTTGTACCATAAACAACAGTGACAACGCTAATTCCCTTCTAATTCATAAAATGTAAATTCTGGTAGCACTGTAGTGTTTTTCGTATATCAGTAGCAGTAGCAAAATTTGCATTCAGTACCCTTATATGTGTCACGGTTCACTGACCTGTCCAAGATTAAAATAAGCATTCCACTGGGGATTATTTGATTCAATCATATGAGTCTGCTTAATGATGGAACCAAACTTCACCTTGGCATAGCTGTGAGCAGGAGAAAGACACGAAGATGAATAATATTGCAGATTCTATATACCATCTCTAAATCCTAATCCCTAACCATGCTCATCTCACCTGTCAGTTGGGCCAAGATGATCTCCTTTCAGATTCCAGGCTCGGGTGATTTCCACAGTTAGCTTCCCCCTCCAGGCGTTTCGAGGACAGCAGTTGGAATCTAGGTTAGGATTGCCCCGCCAACAATTATGTTCACTGTGTGATGTACGCACAGTGTTGTCCGTTATGTACTGCTCTATGGCAGCCTTCATCCCTGCCTTCTTTGTGCCTTTCGGTATCAGCTGATACATTGGGCGAAGGAAGTAGGAAGCAACATCTGGATGATCCTTCAGGCTGTTCAGCCAGTTTTTAAAACCCAGGGAATCATCATATGCAAGTGAAAACTCTCCCAACCACCCATTACCTCCTACCACATCCGTGTAGTGTTGGTGGAGACCAGAGCTGTACTTAGTGGCAACGTCATGGTTTCCCAGCATGTTTTTGCAAGATTGCGCAACAGAAGATGGATTAAGCTTTCCCAAGCCAATGGAGACACCCATCGACAGGCAGGAGTGGAACTAGAAGACAGGGAAGCAAGTGGGAGGATGTCTTATTAGAAACAAGCGAATTTTATGAACATGGTGGAAAGAATGATAAGCTTTTCGGTAATCAACTGTGCAGAATGAGGGCTAAAACAAATCATAAAAGGAGTGAGGGCGGACAATAGAGCGGTGACTACAGATCAGAACGCAATCAATGATTACTGTAAATTCTATACAGAATCTACAGTAAATGTAAAAGACTTCTTTGACTCCATCAAAATGCCTTTGCTTCCCCCAGAAGTCAGACAAACTCTTGAAGCTCCCATTGAAAAAGAGAAAATTCAGGTGGCAACAGCATCCATGCATGTCCCAATATATTTTCTACAGACTTTTATAAAAAGACTTCGGAGATCTGGCTCCCTTTCTTTGCATAGTTTTCACAGAATTGCTTGACTATGGGGCACTTCCTTCATCATGTTACCAGGCCTGTATCACAGTGTTACTTAAAAAGGGCAAGGACCCGACTGCCTGTGGCTGTTATAGACCTATATCTCTGTTAAACACGGATGCTAAAATTCTGTCTAAGCTACTGGCGCACAGAAAAAATTATTCCTTCTGTAATTTCTCCTGATAAAACTCAGCATTCATTCTTTAACATATGGCAACTTTTTAATATTATTTATACCCCTAACCACGATGTGCCTGAATGCCTTATTACTATGGATGCGGAAAAAGCATTTGATAGAGTGGAGTGGGAATATTTGTTTTTTACTTTAGAAAGGTTTGGTATGGGCCCTTTAGTTTGCTCCTGGATTAAACTTCTTTATGCCAGTCCCACGGCTTCAGCGGTAACTAACTTGCCACTCTGACTATTTTAGGCTCTATCAGGAACATGGCAGGGCTGTCCTTTAAGCCCTTTGTTTTTGCCCTGGCAATTGAGTCATTTGCAATTGCAGTCTCCAGCACTGGGGCCATACAAGGCATATGGAGGGGAGGCAATGAGCATAGAGTTTCACTGTATGCCGATGACCTTCTTCTATTTCTTTTCAAACTGCTCACCTCCTTACCCGCTGTACTTAATATATTAAATGGTTTCAGTTAACACTCGAGATATAAAACCAACATGAATAAGAGCGAACTGTTTATGATTAATGATAGGGCTTGAGATCAGGATCTTGTAAATGCCCCTGGTAAAATAGTTACTGATCCCTTTGTGGGGATATGTGTCACAAAACAACTGAATCACTTGTTTAAAGAAGAATCACCTTCCTCTGCTGAAATAGTGCAAGCATATATTGTCTAGATGGTCCCCCATTATCCTCATCTTTAATGGGCAGGATTAACTCCGTGAAAATGATGCTACTTTCAAAATTCCTATATGTATTTCAGTGCCTTCCCATTCTGATTCCCAAATCCTTTTTAAAATCTCCAGATTCCTTAATCACTTCATTTAACATCCAAAATCGAGGAAAGCTATTCTTCGAAGACCCAAGCTGGTTGGAAGTTTAGCCCTTCCCAATTTCCAAAACTACTATTAGACCACCATTATCAGATGTATGTTGTATTGGAGCCACTACCACCTTGAACCGTCATTACCAGTTTGGGTCACCATGAAGTTAGGATGATTTCTCTACCCGCGACTTTCGGCTCATCACTCCCTCTTGCCTTGCCTTTATCTAGTAATAATAGGGTAGTCCAGCAGTATCTCAGAATCTGGCCTCAGTTTAGGAAGTGTCTTGATCTTCAGCCTTTCTTACTTAAAAGCCCAATTGCAGCAAACCACCTTTTTGTTCCTTTAGTGACAGATAGTGCTTTTCACATCTGGCACAGAAAGGGACTAAAATCTTTTGTGGACATTTTTACAAGTCAGACACTATGTGCAGACTATGACAGTAAAATTCCCCCCCAAACCTCCAGACAATCTGGTAGATAATTTTTTTTTTAACGGTCAAACCAACATCTAGGGGCATAGTATCAGCCTTGTATAATTTAATTTCCAACTTACAATGTTCTTCAGTAGATGCCTTCAAATCTTAAATGAAATCTAAACGGGAACAGAACCTTAACTTTCATATCACAGATGAACTGTGTGACTCTAGCCTAGGCCAAGTTCACAACATATCAATATGTGCTTGACACATGCTCATTTAATTTAAGTGTTCATCAGGGGCACTGGTCCAGGGCTAAGTTGGCACGCATATACTCAGCGGCGAACCTCCAACCTGTAGAAGGTGTGGAGGTACTCCTGATACATTGCTTCATATGTACTGGTCCTGTCCTTTGTTGGCCAACTTTTTGGAACTCTGTTTTCCATACAATGTCTGAAGTCCCATCAAATTAAACGAGAGACACTCTGTGCTATGTTTGGTGTGGCGCAGAACCTGAAGTTGCCCAACTCCAGACTCAAAGCATTAAACTTTTCATTGCTACTGGCCAGACATGCTATTTTACTTAAGTGGAAAGACTCTTCTCCCCCCTCACATGTGCAATGGGTAAAAGATATAATGTCCTGTATGGATTTAGAAAAATTTAGATATACAATTCGTGGATCAAATAATAAATTTTATAAACTGTGGTCCCCATTTCTGGACTCCTTTGGAAGGCCCACAACTATTGGCTATGTCCACACATGTACCCGGGTATTTTTGAAAATGGAGATTTTTCTATGCGTTTGCACCTTTCGTCCACACGTAAACGGCGTTTTCGGTCACTGAAAACTGAGATTTTTAAAAACGCCTGCCAGGGTGGATATTTTCGAAAACTCAGTTTTTGCATTTACGTGTGGATGAGGAAAACGGTGAAAATGCAGCGTCAAAGGTGTGCGCCTTTTTTGACGTCACACTGTGCGCCACGTTATTGTTTCGGTGAAATGAATTTCTACAATGGGGGACTTAGACAAAATACTGTTGCTGTTAATTGTACTCTCTGCAGTGTTTAAATACTTACATATACACACACAGTTACTGTCCCTCCACGCATAGGACTCGGTTCTGCTTCTATGCGCCATAGAAGCAGAACCCACCGAGGCTTCTAGACTTCTGATTGGCCAACATTTCTACACGGTTAGGAATATATCGCCACCTGTTGCTTTGGCATGTTCCCAGCAGCGTTTTCCTTCATTTTTGCGTTTACGTGTGGACAGGATTATTTTTTAGAATGAAACGGAAAATCTCCGTTTTCAAAAACACCCGTGTACATGTGGACGTAGCCATTGTCTCTGAGTAGCAGAAAAAAAGTTTTGGTTTTTTTTGATGTTTTGTTTTTTTTCTTTGTGTCTTGTTCTTGTGTCTTTGTTTAGTTAGGCAGCTGGCTGCCAGTTATTTAATGTTTAATGGTCAGGCAGGGAACCATAATGTGAAAATTCCGAAGTACTTTGTATGGTACGTTGTACTGAAAACTGCCTAACAAAGAGACTTTTGGAAGAAAGGTACAATGGTTTCTTTCACTTTGGTCAGTAGAACAACTGAGATGATACCCTTTGGAAGGGAGTAAGCTCATTGCATTTATATACAAATGTAATAAAAATTATATCACTATTCAATTGTTGGAAAAAAAAAAGAAATTATTATCATGTATGCTTTTATTCATATGGAGTACAAATATGCAGTCTGGTGACTGTGTACGGACACATGTTCTGTACCCCATCTGAGGAGAATCCATTCAGTCTGGACAAACAAGTTCGTACAGCTGTGACTCGCCTAAGACGGCCCCCAAGATGAACCTGTAATGAAGCATAACGTTTTAATAAAGTGTTTTTACTACTTAAATAATCTAATTAACAAGTGTGTGTGTGTGTGTTTTTTAACCTGGCGAATGTAATGTGTGCCGTAGGTATCTATGACCTCGTTGTACTGAGCTCTGGTGGAGGAGTTATAGTGACTTGGCAAACTGGCCACATCCCTGCTGAACTCAGAGCTAAGAATAGGTGTGCTTGATACCCGGTAACTAGACAGAAAGAAACTGATTAGTAAATTATTAAAAACTTAAATTATATACTGTTAATCCAAACTTGTGGTATATGTGGTAATGCCAGGATTTTCACAGCTAACCGATAATGGCTACAGGTGACCGTGTGTGTGCTGAAGGAGTAGTGGTCCTCTCTGGTCCTTTTTGTAGCAAATGCATATGCCGTGGAGTGTGTTCCTCCCATCCCCACAGTGGTAGATACAAGCTTATTTATACTTAGTCCAACCTGATAAATAGAAATGTAATTTCATTACTATCTTTATTTGTTTATTTATTTTATAATATTCAAAATACTGTCTTATGAATTATTCAGTCAAATACTTTGAATTCAATACTTTTTTCAGCACTGGAGATAAAAAATACTAAATTGAAAAAAATGACTTAACAAGACAAGGAATTCCTATTTGATCCAAAATCTAATCATATCAGTTTGTTTGATTCAATGCACATTCAGTTTGTAAAAGAACAAAATTAACAAGTCAGCAACCAAAGTTGTTTATATCTTTTAATAACTAGTTATCACAGTAACAGTATTTTCTAGTTTGAAACATTTATTTTATTTCAAACAGTAAGTGCAAGATGTTTCCTACCTTCCAGTCGTTGATGTCCTGGGCGGTATAAGTGTTAAGTAGGGAACTGTGGACATAATTTGAAGGATAAGAATTATTTTCTTATGTAGTTGTTTCAGTTCTTTAATTTATTTACAGTCAAGCACATTATGTTTTGGGCCTGTTTTTTTGCTAAAGGTATAGGATGACTACACTCAATTGCGGATCCAACAGACAGCGCCATTTACCACAAGATCTTGGACGAGAACCTCCTTCCATCAGCCAGAACACTTAAAGTGGGTCATAGATGGGCCTTCCAGCATGACAATGATCAGAAATACATATCGCCAAGGTAGAGCTGGGCAATAAAACGATAACGGTATGTATTGTGAAATAACTTTTTCTCGATAGAAAAATTAAACTATTGCGATAGGCCTCATCTCTCTTGTCCTCTTAAAAAAAGAAAAAAAGAACAGCCAATCCAAATTAAGTAGCGCAGAGCCGAACCAATCACAGCCGCAGCGTCACGTCACGTGACTTGTTACGTAAAGCACAAGCGCCAAGGCGCACATGTGTATTTGTTTTTGCAGCTGTGCAGCCCGGGTAATGAAGGAAATGAGTTTGCCCACTAGAGAAAAATCAACCGAGAGCGTGAGCGAAGGTTACCGAAGAAAAAACCGATGATGGTTCCAATGCCGGAGAGCTTGTCGAACGGAAGGGCCACAGAAGTTCCGTAGTGTGAAGGTATTTCGCTATTTCAAGTCTGACAAAAACAGAGTAGCGCGACTGTAAATTGTGCCGAAAGCAAGTCTGGAAATACAATAAAGCGGTGCATGCTCAATCTCTGACTGCAAGCACTAATTCGTCATTCGGCTTTTGTCAGACTAAAGTAAGTGTTAAAACTGTTTGAAAAGCTAAGCTATACAACAAGGAGAGATTGAGAATTTCCTTTTAGTTCTCAGTTTATTTGATATTGACAAAAGTTAGTCAATTTTGTCTGTTCTTCTGTAAAACGACCTAAGATTTATTTTTAGAATTAATATTTTGTTTCAAGTGGAAATGACAATTTAGTAGTCTGTTTTGTTTGTTCTATTTTGAAACTTAAACGCTTTAGCGGCTGCCCTTTGTGTAGTTTGCAATATTTGCCTTTATTTATCTGAAACTGAAGTCTCATGTTCCTTAAGTACATCTACCCTGTTGAACTTATTATGGGAAATGAATATTTTAATTAAAACAAGCTGCTAATTATTTCACATTTTACTTGTGAGCAACGGCACATTTAAATCTTACAAATATAGTTATTTGGCTTATATCGTGATATATATCGTTATCGCCTGAAATGAAAAAAACATATCGTGATATGAAAAAATCTTATATTGCCCAGCTCTATGCCAAGGCAACAAAGGAGTGGCTAAAGAAGCCTTAAGGTCATGGAGTAGCCTAGCCCAATGGTTCTCCTACTTTTCACAACCACCTCATAAAATATATGGCTCTTAAAGTACCACCCTTATGACCGACATTAAAGTACAGTAGTATAGGCCTATTTAACACCATATACAATTTACACAAGACAATGTTATTTCTTACATGAATGTCATTTGTTTTAACTGTCATAAACAGGATGTGAAGAGTGATATAATAACTGTACTGCATTAAAACATTCACAGCAGGTGGGATATCCGATCTTTAAGTCTGATGAAACCTGCTTCTGAGTCAAAACTACACTGCATTTATCAAGGCAGTTGTGTTTTTAACATGTTTTAATGCTTTGTATCTTGCTCTATTTAATCTGAACAAGCCCCTAAAAAAAGTCATGTGATCACTGTCGGCCTCTCTCGGTTTTTTTCATCACTATTCATTTTAAAGCTCAGTTTTTAAAACTTCATGATGTTACTGCCCAGACCATGCAGCAGTATATTAATGACTAACCTCATATTGCAGTTGTAACAAACCAAACACAAGGACCCAGAGATCAAAAACAGAAAACACTGGAGCCCATAAAATAACCAACCAAACAAAAAAAGGTTCACAAAAGGCGCAGGCAGCCAGGAAAACAGTTTCGAAAAAAAGTTCAGGGGGCCGGCCTGGAGGCTGACGGCACAACAGTCCAAACCCAGGCAGTTCAGGGGGCCGACTCAGAGGTCGACAACACAAAAGACCAAAACAGTTTAGGGTCAGGAGGCCGACCGTGCGAAAAGCAACAGCGACGACGACGAGCGGAGACAGAAGAACCGGACGTGTCCCTCGGACTCTCCAGCGGAGACAGAAGGCCGGAAGGGCCCCTCGGACCCTCCAGCGGAGACGGAAGACGGCTGGAGCAGTTCTCCACAACCCCCAGCGGGAACAACAGACGAAGGCCGGACGGGCCCCTCGGACCCTCCAGCAGGAACAGGTGGCAGAACAGATGACTGAGGAGAGGAGTGGCGGTGGCGAGGGCACCGTTTCCCTCGGGATGAGGGAACAGGAACCGGTGGAGAAATGGAGACCTCCTCCTCATCCTCCAATCACATAGCCGCCAGGAAAAAGGCAGGCGAATGGACAGGTGAACGAGGTCCCGGCTGGCGTGGGGAGGGAGAGGAAGTCCGTGGCAGCGTTGAGGCAGGTGGAAAGTGTATGTTGTCCTGGGGCAGCGGTAAAGAAGTGGAGGTGGAGATAGAGAGAGCAAGCTCGCCAGCCCCGACTTGCTCCCTCCCAGCAGCTATGGAGCTGCCCAGCACAGTGTCCGTAGAAAACTGAGTTAGCCGAGGGTTGCTCTGAATGACAGCATCTACTGCGCTTAGCCCAACCGCCATGGTCCTCAAATCCTTGGCCTGGGCAATGCGGTCAAGAAGCTTAATCATTCGCTCCATCTCACCGTTAAACTCAAAGGCTGAAGAGTCTGCGGGGTCCATGTTCTGGTCAGGCACCCTAACATTTAATGCCCAGGGAAACAAGCCCATCAGCACTGTGTAGCGGCCGCGACCACAGGCAATAAAGAAAGGATGCTCTTCATCGAGGACTCAACCCGAGGATAATTTTTCTGATTGACTTGGGCTCCCAGAAGGGCCTTGGGAACTCGGGTATATTATTTAATCTTAAAAAAAAATTTGAGATTTCCAGTGTACCACCAGAGAGAGCCCAAGTACCACTAGTGGCACAGTTTGAGAACCACTGGCCTAGCCAAACTCTAAACCTTACTCCTATAGAAAATCTGTGGAGTGAGCTGAAGCTTGGAGTTGCCAAGTCACATCCAAGAAACCTAAAGGATTCAGAGAGTTTCTATATTGTGCCCCAGCAAATAAATATAAATCCAGTGTATGTAGTGAGATGTGGTTTCTATTCTGTCAGACTGTTGTTGTGCAATGGTGTATGTAGAAAAATACTAGTCACCCTCTCCATACGATTTTGAAGGGTTTTTAGAGAACTGGCTCTTTCGAGCCGAAGAGCTCTTTCGGCTCCCAACCGGCTCTTCATGTTGTTTTGTTGCTTTAATTAATTTATTATCAACAACAATATAAAATTATGCACAAAAGAAATTACTAACGTAAAAAAAATGTGGTTTTATTTATATGTTTACATATAAATATATACGATGGCCCAAGAGACAAAGCTTGTACAAACTCCAAAACACGTACAAACTCCAAAAAGCACGTACAAACTCCGAAGCATGTACGAACTCCAAAACACATTGCTAGCGTTAACTGACTTTCCAAACAGAGCTACCTAGATAATATAAATTACACAATTGAAAGCATATGTGTATTGTTTGTGTATTTATACACAAACACTCATATATATTCAAATAATTTAAAAAAAAAAAGTTCATTTACCTGTTAATACCACACACCAAATCCAGTCGTTGGTACTTCTTGGCTTGTGTAGCCACTAGGTAACAAAAGCTCAACACTGCCCCTAGCATCCTGGAGCACTTCCGTTGTGTTTTGGAGTTTGTACGTGCTTCAGAGTTTGTACGTATTTTGTCTCTAGGGGCTACCGTAAATATACTCTTATTTGTTCACTCCACATAAAATGTAATAAATAAATCATATAATACAAAAAACAACTATTTACATTTCAACTTTTAACTATTTAAATTTTCAGCTTTTTCCTTTTAAACAAAATTAAAGTGAAACAACACAAAACACTGCAAACCACAACACAACTAAATATAAATTAAAATATGTAAAACACAAAGAAGATGCACATTCTCTGTCATATGGGCCTGCATGAATAAACTTTCTGAATCCTTTATCATCCGCAACTGATTACTATACCTGGCTCTCTTTCCCTCCCGCTCTGTTTCTGTTACTGCGAGTGTAACTACCGTCCCTCCCCCCTCTGCCCAGCGCAAAGCACAAGGCTCGGGTGCGGAGTGAAGCGGGAAAAAAGTGCGAGAGAGAGGGAGAGAGAAAGAAAAGAAAAAGAAAAACACGAGCTGGCTAGCGTCGTTCACTTCAAAGAGTCAGCTCTAACAGCCATTTCGTTCGCGACCGACACATCACTATCAGAAAAGTAAGCAGCAGGCTTCTTCTTGTATGCAGAACACATCAGAAGTTTTTCTGTTGCTTCTATCATGCGATTTCATAATGCTGATGTGAACACAAGAAATTCTACCTTCTAGTATTGTAACACGAATTCACCCATGTTTATACTTTTACTTTACAGTGGATGAAATAATCATTTGATCCTCTTTTGAATTTTGCTCACAAAAGAATTAATAGTCTTTGATTTTTATTATAGCTTTCTTTAGTTGGAGAGCAATACAAAGCACCAACCAAAATTTTTTTTGTCTGTCATGGCTAACCACTTTAGTGACAGACTAAGTAATAAGACTGAAATGTGACAGTACAGTTATTGTGACAGTTATTCTTTGCAGCTTAAAATGCTGACTATTATTTTCTTGGACAACTAAACAACTATTAATAATACTGTTGAATCAAAATATTGTTGCAGGCAGCACTAAAAAAAAGGCAGGGAATATATTGTTATCATAGCTAAAGACAGTATGAATACACGTGATACTTGGTGTGTCTATTTCACGCTTTGCCTCTTCTCTTTGATTGGTCTCAGAGAATTTGAAGCAAAGAAAGAAAGGGAGGACTTGTTCTTTGATGTGTTCAGCTCACGTTCAGGTGAGTTAAACCGTTAAGTTTGGCTGTTGGGGTTGATCTCTGTGATGAAATCCTGTCAGCAACAAATGTACTACACTATACTGTACCTAACAGTGGTGTGTGCACTGCTGAAGATATCGGCATTGCATCGGCTGATTGCACGCCAGTCCAGAACAGAGGCCGGCAGCTGAAGATAAAAAACAGAACACCATGATTAAGATGTGCACATAACCTATCTATTATAGTTTGCTGGTGATCACAGTTTATGTATTTACTTTTTGTAGAGTTTTGTTTTGATGGCGGTTAGTGCAGAGAGTACATGTGCCATCTGGTTTGCGGTAAGTAGCTACATCAATCATGTAGGCTCCTTTTCGGCGCAGGGTGATGACATCAAATCCCTCCCCAATCAGGTTGTGGCCTGGTACAAATGGAGCAGACTCACACTTGCTGTTGTTCACAGCCTTACAGGAAAGAACCGGGGAGTTCCATGACAGAAAGAGAAGGAGGCTCAGATAAAGAGGAGGTGAGGTTGGACTGGAGCGCATGGCTGAAGTCAAAGACAAAACAGACAAAATGTAGTAGATAAGGATATCATTGATCACAGTAGGCAAAAAAACTTCCAAAGTAACAAGAGCTGCAAGGTTTTGTCTGGGTATCACAACAGGGGTTATCAAATCTCTTTATTTTACCTATCATTGTTCTGGACAAGATTAATTGACTGAGTGTTGCATACTTCAGTCAAGAAGAAAATGAAGCCATGAAAAATTCATTTAAAATATTGGTAGCACTTTCTATTACAGCTTAGTAATAATGTGGTAATAGTGAGGTCCTTTGTCAGAGACCAATCACTCTGTGCTTACTCTGCTAGACCTCAGTGCAGTGTTGAACACTGTTGAGCTTAATATTTTATTACAGAGACTGAACACTTAATTACAAAAAATATTCAATAATACCAAAGTAGTTCTTGTACATCAACAGTGGTTATAGCTAAGAAATATTACACTGAAATGTATGTAATTGGGCAAAAACTGGAGACGATAATGTGGAAACAAATTCGTGCCTATGAGGCAAAACCCATTAGTAATAGTTTAGCAATATATGGGAAACAATATGACAACCTGCTGGGAATAAAATGGTCAAATCTATGCGTTAGAATTTCTGTATACTGACTTATGGTAGTAGCCCACAATAATAAGCTAATATTGGTTTATACTTACATTAGGATACTATTACCATATTATAATGCCGGCCAGCATTCTTTTTTGTTTGAAGCTAGCAATGTAAATATTATGTTTATTGTTGTGGCTTATTGTGTAAATATGTGTGGAAGTTTCTGTGTAATAACCAGGAAAAGGGGCTAAAAATTGCACAAAAGCTTTATTTGTGTAGTGAAACAAAAATGATATATTGCAGTATCATGGGGTTTGGTTCTGGGTCATCACATGTGGTGACTAATTGCCAATATTATATCGGTCTCCATTTTAATGTATAAAATTTTAACTTTTTATCCTGCAATTTAATAAATAAATGCTCACTGTTGTTCATTTCTTACTGGGGTAAACTGATATGGTAATTTTTGCTATGCTAACTTGATCCGGAGCAGGTTGGGTTGCAGATTAGAGATTGACAGGTCATACCTACTAACCACTCACTTTCACTAACATTACTATTTCTTAAAGATCCGTGAGACCACTGCATAGAGAGTACAAGTAGGACAAAAGACACAAACACAACCAAACAATTTTATTTCACTGGCACAGGTATTCAAAGAATTCCACTCACTTAAACTCAACAACTCACAGACACCTAAGTCAGCAGCCTCATACACAAAGAAGCTATCACACATGCGTGAGTGTCTGTTTTGCAGACATTGCAGCAGTTTCATGCTCTTACAGGTAACTCATGGATCAGTTTTTGAAACAAAGAACTTTTGACGGTCTGGAGGGCAGCGCCCAAAAGAAGAGGTCTGGTCTGTTTCACAGTAGTCAAGCACAGGTTCAGTTTACTGTGTTAAACTGAGTTTAATGTATGAATTGCTTCTTTGTCTGAGTGGCTGCTGCTGTGTTCCTGAATAAATCAAAGGTCAGAATTTCTGGAGCACCCTCTCAACTCACATTTCCCACACTGAAAGTTAGAGCAACATCTACAACCCCGAGTTAACGAAGATGGCGGCATTGAACGTCAACGGTAAAAGTGCAAACTTTTAATCTGTACTGCCACTGTTGTGCATTTTCGACTCACTAATTAAGATATATGCAGAGGACAATATTCATGAATGTGTTTTTTAAGTGCAAGAAAAGGATACCTGAATGGTTCCACCTTGCCAAGGACCAAAGCAAATGTTGTTTTTCCTTGCTTTTCCTGGAACAATTCTCTCCTGAGTTACTAGGTCTGAGTTCCGGGGTATCTGGAATGAGGAATTAGTTCTATATGCGCAGGTTGTTGATTCTGAAAAACTGAAACTGTACTGTTCAGTAGGGGTGGGTGGATCAATCCCAATATCAATAGTATCGATTTAATGCTGGTACTGACATTGAATTGTTACTAATGTGATCGGCTCGATGCGTTCGTTTGTTTCTTTTATGTAAGTTCAGCATATTGCTCCTGATCATCAGAAAGGAGACATGTCTGTGCAAACTGCTCCCCTCTAATTCAGGCACACATTTGTCCGCTCCCTCCTCCCTGCCCAGTTGTTGCAAGCTTCAAGCTGCAGTGAGAAAAGCAGGAAAATGTATAGAGCTACTTTACAGTTGTGTTGTATTTAAAGATTATGGTGGAACGTAAAAATCACAGGGATTTATTGGTCACTACAATTTGACAAATTGATGAACTGCTTTCTACATACTCTGCCTTTATAAGTTAGAAGTGCTAGTATAGGTTTTAGTATCGGTAATACTGGCAACACTTGTGTAGCTGTTGGCATGATAACATTGATTATACATTTTGGATCACTATCAAGGTTCATGTCATCGTTGTAAATTGTTTAAGCTTTACATTATTTATGTTATGTTATTTTATGTAGTTCAAGTTATGGTGCTTTTATTTTTTTTATTAAGTCAAGCTTGCGAAGTCCCGCTGTTTCCTTTTTAGAAGAAAAAAGAAAACCTGTAAGCGCGTAGCAAGAATGAACTTGTAAGGCTCTTTATTAAAAGTCACGTTAAGTGGCATGGAGTTTAACTAGACACTTATAAGGAAACGTCAGAAGAATGATGACTAATTCCTTTTTTGCAGCATACAGCCAACAAGGTATTTACTGATTTATCTTGTTTCGTTGTACAGTGTTATTTTAGGTGCTTTTAGTCTTTATTTTATTAATGCTATGTAGTTTTCACGGTGGCTTTGGAGAGAAGTGTTCAAATAAACCAGTGACAGAAAACCAATTGTGTCTGCCTGTGCTGTGAGGGAATTATAACCTGTATTTACTTTGCAGCATCACAGAACCCTATAGGAATTTCGTTTTAAAGTCGGCTTGAAGTGTGACGTTTCCACTGAGTTCTTACTGTGTTTTTTAAATTGCGCTGCAGATTCTCTGCAAATATGTTTAATATGTGCAACTTGTTAAGCCGTACCATACAAAAACTACCAAATGAAGTGCAAACTGTGTGTCGAATTTTCACAGGAATGTGCATGTGTTTGTTTGGTGATTTAAAACATATATAAAATGTGATTATACTTGATTTTTATCTAGTGGTTTTTTTTCTTTTTTAATTTTTAATCTACTGGAATTTCAGAACACGCACCAAGAACACCTGTTCAGTCAATAAAGCAAATTTCAATTTGCGACAAATTAAAGCATACTTAGGCAGAGTTCTAATGTGCACACATCCCCTCAGGGGGAAAAAGTAGCACTGAGCGTGCACTCACTGATAAAATAATTAACTGCTTTAAAATGTTTATTTAATCGAGTGCTTCTCAATTATTATTATGCCCCCCCAGGAAGAAAAAAAACATTTCACGTCCCCCACAAGTACACCTCTGTTTAACACTTTATCCTTATTTACATTAAAGAAAACAAAAAAGAAAGAAATATAGATCACTTTACAACAAAGAATAATTTTATTAACATGTTTTTTTTAATAACAATAATAATAATAATAAATTCAAACTAAACAGCAACATTAACTCAGGAGCACAATATATTAAACACTTTAACCTACCTACAAAACAAAAATGAATAAAACAATGTGCTGATTTTTTTTCTTTTATCAAAATAACAAAGTCAGGAATAATGGCTACAATGAGCATGTTTTGTAGTGCACAGCTTTTCAAAGTGGGGTTTGAAACAGGATATTGCAACTCTCAGCTCCTGCTCAATGTTTAGCTGGGACCTGTACTTGGTCTTCAGTGCAGCAACAGCAGAGAAGCCAGTCTCACAAAGATAAGATGTTGCAAAAGGAAGAAGAATGCCCATAGCCTTCTGCCCTAAGAATGGATACTGCTTCTCTACACTCAGCCAGAATTCACTCAGTGTCTGTGAACTGCAGTCTCAATGTGGAGTCAGATGTCATGTCAATGAATTGGTTCTCCTCTGCAAAGCTGAAACCAGTTGGTGCTGGTCCTTTGGAAGGATCTCTCACCCAGTCATACTGGGAACTGTTTTCATGGAAGTATTTTTTGAAGTATCCCATCAATGATGAAATATGCTGCTTGATATATGGAGTCACTGAGGTGGCATCATAGTCAGTAGTGTCAACAAATTCATGCAGGTTCTCGAATGAATCTGTGTTTTCTTCATCGAGTCGCCTGCCCCACATTGCAAGTTTTCGAGTGAAAGAACTGATCTTGTCTGTGACTTGAGGGAGGTTTTTATCTTTCCCTTGAAGCTGTAGATTTATTTCATTTAGCTTTCCAAATATATCACTCAGGTAGGCCAGTTTTGCCAGGAAGCTCTCATCACTAAAATTTTCTGCGACTTCGTACTTGTGCTCGTGCTCCAAAAACATTCTTATCTGCTCTCTGAGCTCAAAAACTCGGGACAAGACTTTTCCTTGTGACAGCCACCTTGTGTCACTGTGAAACAGCACAGCTTGCTGTTCGGCTCCCATCTCGTCACAGATAGCAGAGAACACTCTTGTTTTTAGTGGTCTGGTCTTTATAAAATTGACTACACCAATAATTTCAGTCATAACCTCACTTAATTCAGAGGAAAGGTGCTTTGAGGCCAGTGCTTCTCTGTGTATAATACAGTGTGTCCTCTCAGCTTTAGGTAAGACCTTCTTGATGAGTGCCTGAAGTCATTTTGTCATCCCTGCCATGGTTTGTGCACCATCACTGCAAATACCAATGCAGTTCTCCTACTTTAGCCCATTCTCAACCAGGAAGCAGTCCAGCATTTTAAATAATTCTTTAGCTGTGGCTCTGCCTCTGACGTATTTACAAAAAAGTAGGTCCTCACAGTCATGTCAAATCGTACATAAGCAATAAACAAACAGTCTTTATTGTTGTCAGTTGCTTCATCAGATTGTAAAGCAAAATGTTTGTCTTTGGGTTTATCTACCAGCTGTTCTTGGAGATCGTTAGTAATGTAATTTATACGTCTGGTGATAGTCTCATTGGACAGAGGGATTGTTTTGGGGTTTTTTTTTTCCAGCACTTGCGTCATCCAGCATGACAGAGACCATGTCTACTGCTGCAGGCAGTATCAGCTCCTCTGCTATCGTGTGGGTGGCTTTTGCACTGAGCAATTTGGTATGCTACCTTATATGCTGCTAACAGTGCTCACCTATTTACTGAAGTAGCATTCACAAAGCGAGATGATTGTTGGCAATATTCGGAACGTTTTTGCTGAAAACCCTCAAGCGACTTATCAGCGTGATTGGGGTGTAATGTCTTTAAGTGACGCCTTAATTTATTTGGCTTCATGCTGTCAACTGCCAACATTTTTAGGCTACGTCCACACGTACCCGGGTATTTTTGAAAACGCAGATTTTTCTATGCGTTTGCACCTTTCGTCCACACGTAAACGGCGTTTTTGGTCACTGAAAACGGAGATTCTAAAAATGGGTGTAGGGAGTCGCTGTTGAGCTGCATATACGTTGTAGATTTAAGCAATTTTGACCATTTGTCCTCTGCAGGACACCGTAGTTCAGGTTTCTCATTCACATGGGCGCGATCCAGTGTTGCCAATTTAGCAACTTTGTCGCTACATTTAGCGAGTTTTCAGACTCCCTTAGCAACATTTTTTCTAAAAAGTGACTAGCGACAAATTTGGCGACTTTTTCTGGTGTTATTGGAGACTTATTTATGACGACTTTTTGACATGAAAGGGCACCTCACCCGTGCCAAAACGCTCACGGGCGGAGAATAGTCCTCCCCCAGCTGCTGTAAGGGCAGGAGATGTTCACACCTATGCGTCCAAACTGCCAATGAATCGCACATGAGCGAAGCTGCTGCTCCCGCACTGACTGTAACGCAGTCAGTTCTTCTTTTACTGTTATGTTGTTTTGTGGATCACAAGGTTTAAAACTACTTATGAACACACATACACACACACACACAAAGTACCTCCACCAGAGTGCCTATTTGGGTCACTTTTGCCGGCCCAAGCCCGAATAAAGGAAGAGGGTTGGAATTGTGACATTAAAAAAAACAATAATTGCT
The DNA here is from genome assembly GCF_013358895.1 of Oreochromis aureus. Classification (NCBI taxonomy): domain Eukaryota; kingdom Metazoa; phylum Chordata; class Actinopteri; order Cichliformes; family Cichlidae; genus Oreochromis; species Oreochromis aureus. The sequence continues at coordinate 11,884,041 of NC_052947.1, forward strand.
AAAAGAAATTTAATTTGTATTTCTAAATAAATTCTAAATGCATTTAGGACGTTTTTTACTCACTTTATGTCTCTTCCACGATGTTATTTCTCTCTCCAACAACGTAGTTTACAATTACATTAGTATGACCAATTAATAAGTAGGCGATTACGTCATTTAGCGACTTCTAGCGACTTTTAGGACAGCCAATAGCAATTTTCATTACTGAGGAGTTTACTGTTTACTGTGATTTGCAAAGGTAAGCACTGTCCGTGGCGTACCGCATTGGTTTTGTTTAAAAATAAGTGTTCCACTGTATAAAATAACGGTTTGTCATTTAAGCTAAGCATATATTGTGTTTATTAAGAGGTTCATGTACTGTCTGATGAGAGTGTGAGGAGTTTGTGTACATGTTTCATTTTGAAATATCTGCCGCAATTTCGGGCTACATTTCCGCTTGTTAGCAGCGCACCTGCAAAGTAATGCAAGAAGGAGCACTAGCTTTTCAGCTACTATTTGCTAGTAGTCCCGCTATGTTAATTTACCTGAACCCAGTTGTAAAGGTGCTTTCATTACATGAATAATTTTATGTGTTTTTTTGTCGTTCTTGTTGGCTTTGACTATGTGTTAATACTCATGCAGTGTTTACTGTGATTTGCAAAGTGTTTACTGTGATTTGCAAAGGGCCAGCAGCAGAGTTGGAGTGGTGTTTGCCCCAGCACCTAAATAAACAGCGCGGTCCGAGCCACAAATTGAACGCCTGTGTCCGACTGGTCTCTCTACTGTGCATCCCAAACCAGCACATAACTACACAACGCAGAGTCCGGGGTGTAGGGAGGCCCCTGCAGTGGTTGGGTTACATATTTATGACCACAATTTGAGCCCATAGGGAACACTCACCATTGCTGTGTCATAAAAAAATCAAATGATCAATTTTGACGTTTGAAGAGTGTAGATTGATTGGTTCTTTACATCACTCAACACAAGCAGAACTGCATTACAAAATCAGAAGACTCATTGTCCACATTCAGAAGCACATCTCTGTATAGTGACAGTTCTTATGATTTAAACAGGCAAATGTTCAGCATTCAAACTACAGATGAACAATAGTCAAAGCCAGATGTTTCCCCCGTTATGTTGGTATCAGCTAGTCAAGTACACACCTACACAGCACGTCAACAAACCGTGAAAAAAAGCCACAGAAAAAAATAAACGAATGATTACTGGTAAGGGTCTCTATATATTAGTATGTACAACGGGTATGTTGTGACGTACCTCCAAAATTACTGTGGTCCCTCGCTATGACGCGGTTCACTTTTCGCGACCTCACTGTTTTGCAGATTTTTTTAGTGCAATTTTGCATGCTTTTTTAAAAAGAAATGTTTATTTTTTTACAGCACATTGTGTTCTGCGTCCTGATCGGCTGTAGGCCATTGTCGATCTCCTCCGTGCCCTCTCTCATGTACAGTACTGCTGTATCAGAACCACTACATCGACTGCTAGCAGTGTGACTGTGCTGTACTGTATGTTTGTAAGTTTTCTCCCCAACAAACTCAGCAATGTCAACGAAACATTTTGCACTGTCAAAGGAATCTGCAGTAGCCCTCAAAAGGCAGAGGAAGATAACCATTGCAAAAAAAGTTGGACTTCTGATTCATTGATTCATTAGAATAGAATAGAATAGAATAGAATAATCCTTTAATTGTCCCACAAGGGGAAATTTGGTCGTAACAGCAGCCAAAAAGACACATATACAAACAATAAGTACACAAGACACAGAACAGAAACATACACAATTTTTCTTACATATTTATATTAAGGACAATGGTTATTATATACAGAGAGTACTGTACAGTTATTAAATTAAATAAAAATAACTACAGATAAGAGGCAAACCAGGTTGTAGTGCGAATCGGTTGATTAACTTATTGCAGTTACAGCGCAGATGTAAACATCTATGATTGTTGGGAGCAGTTCTGATTGTACAGTCTGACAGCTGCAGGGAGGAAGGACCTGCGGAAACGCTCCTTCATGCATGTAGGATGCAGCAGTCTGTCACTGAAGGAGCTCTGCAGTTCAGCAACATTTACATGCATGGGGTGAGAGACTCTGTCCATCAGAGATGTTATTTTGGCCAGAGTCCTTCTGTCTCCCACCATCTGCACTGGGTCCAGGGTGCATCCCAGAACAGAGCTGGCCTTCCTGATGAGTTTATCCAACCTCTTCCTCTCAGCTGCCGATAAACCGCTGCTCCAACATACAACACTGTAAAAAATGACGGATGCCACCACAGAGTCATAGAAGGTCTTTAAAAGCGCTCCCTGTACTCCAAATGACCTCAGCCGCCTCAGCAGGTAGAGTCTGCTTTGACCCTTCCTGTAAAGAGCATCAGTGTTGTGGCTCCAGTCCAGTTTATTATTTAGGTGAACACCCAGGTACCTATAAGAGTCTACTATCTCAATGTCCACTCCTGGATGTTCACGGTGTCAGTGTAGTGGGTCTGCGTCTCCGAAGTCCACCACCAACTCCTTGGTTTTCCCGGCGTTGATCAGCAGGTGGTTCTGCTGACACCAGTCCACAAAGTCCAGAGTCCACTGTCTGTACTCTGAGTCGTCCTCACCTGTGATGAGGCCGACTATGGCAGAGTCGTCAGAGAACTTCTGTAGGTGGCAGCGTGGGGAGTTGATGGAGAAGTCTGCCGTGTAGAGGGTGAAGAGGAACGGTGCCAGCACAGTTCCCTGTGGGGCCCTCGTACTGCAGACCAGCGTGTCAGAGACACAGCCCTGTGACCTCACATACTGTGGACGTTCTGTGAGGTAGTCCAGTATCCACCGGGACATGTGGTGGTCCACTCCCGATAGCTCCAGCTTGTCTCTCAGAAGTCGTGGCTGGATGGTGTTAAAAGCACTGGAGAAATCAAAGAACATGATCCTCACAGTGCTTCCAGGCTTCTCCAGGTGAGTCAGAGCTCGGTGCAGGAGGTAGATGATGGCGTCCTCCACCCCAATGCCAGGCTGGTAAGCAAACTGCAGTGGATCCAATGAAGACCTCACCAGGGGGCGCAGATGGTTTAGAACCAACCTCTCGAGAGTCTTCATCAGATGCGATGTCAGGGCTACCGGCCTGTAGCGGCTGAGGTCCTTGGGATGGGAGGTCTTTGGTACCGGTACCACACAGGAGGTCTTCCACAGCTGTGGTACTTTCCCCAGTGACAGGCTCAGGTTGAACAGATATCCTAGGATGCCACACAGTTCATCTGCGCAGCACCTCAGGAGCCTGGAGCTGATGCCATCTGGACCTGCAGCCTTCCGCACCTTGATCTTGCGAAGCTCGTTCCTCACTTGAAGTGCTGAGATAGAAAGAGTGGATTTTGGGGGAGGGGTGTGTATGTTGGAGTCCACAGAAGCCGGGGTGGGTGTAATGACTGGGACCTGGGAGGTGAGAAGCTGAGAGGTGTGAAGTCCTGAGATGAAGGACAGGCAGTCCCTGAAGATGAAGGAGATTGCAGCAGGGGGGGGGGGGGCGATGCTGTGGGAGGGGTGGTGGGAGGGGTGGGTGTTTGATCAAACCTATTAAAATATTTATTTAGGTCATTCACCCACCCCAAGTCTCCTGCAGCCTGGGGGTTGGTTTTGTCCTGAGATTGTCTTCAGGCTGTTCCAAACCCCTCTGATGTTGTCCTGTTGCAGCTGCTCTTCCATCTTCCTCCTGTAGTTTTCCTTTCCTTGCCTTATCTTCCATTTCAGCTTCTTCTGAACAACTCTCAGCTCCTGTTTGTCTCCAGATCTACAGGGAGTGCAGAATTATTAGGCAAGTTGTATTTTTGAGGCATAATTTTATTATTGAACAACCACCATGTTCTCAATGAACCCAAAAAACTCATTAATATCAAAGCTGAATGTTTTTGGAAGTAGTTTTTAGTTTGTTTTTAGTTTGAGCTATTTTAGGGGGATATCTGTGTGTGCAGGTGACTATTACTGTGCATAATTATTAGGCAACTTAACAAAAAACAAATATATACCCATTTCAATCATTTATTTTTACCAGTGAAACCAATATAACATCTCCACATTCACAAATATACATTTCTGACATTCAAAAAACCCCCCAAAACAAATCAGCGACCAATATAGCCACCTTTCTTTGCAAGGACACTCAAAAGTAGGGGTGCAACGGATCACGGTTTATCCGAAATCCGAACCGATCCCACTCCACGGTTCGGTACGCACGTGATCCGAAGATTCGAAAAAAAAGTATGTGTATGGTGCGCGTCGTCAGTCTGTCAAGCGGTAGCGCTAGCGGTCCAAGTAGCGGAGCAGAGGAGTTTGCGGCATTTAAGCAGCCCTTTGCTGCCCAGTCCGACCGGGCTAAAGCTAAAAGCTAATGGGGTGTTTAGCTGCAGACGGGAGGCCGTCGTCTGTTGTGCAAAACAAGGTTTAAACTGTGATGAACGTGCTTGCGCCACGCTATCATATCTCGTTGCGCGTCCACTTCAGTGACAAGATCGTTCCAAGCATGTATGAGCAGGAGAAGTTTAAAGTTATGGCTGAACTGTCCCAGGCATCTTCTGTTGCTCCAACTACAAATGGGTGGAGCTCCAGGGCAACGGAAAGCCACGTGACCGTGACCGCCCGTTATATCACAGCGGAGAGGTAGATACAAAGCCCTGCACTGCCCTATAGATTACATTAGATTAGATGAAACTTTATTTATTTCTCGGGTGGGTTCCTCCGGGAAATTCAGTTTCCAGTAGCACAGCACCCACAGAAGTTGCAGAATGTGAGCAGAAATATACAATGTTTACACATATATAAATACAGAGTATACAAAAGGGATAAATAGAATAAATAGGAATAAGGATACAAGGAACGGCACATTTCAAGTATTGTGAGTCTATTACACCGTTGGATATTAACAAAAACTATTGCACAGTGAAAAGGCACTACAGCTTACTTGTCCCCCCTCCTCTGTCCCGTTTCCCCTCCAGCGAGGAGTTAAACAGTTTGATGGCATGTGGGACAAAGGACTTTTTAAGTCTGCTGGTCCTTGACTTTGGGAGAAGCAACCTGTCACTGAACAGACTCCTCTGGTTGTTTATGGCCATGTGCAGATGATGCAGAGGCTGCCCAGCATGGTCCATAATGTCCATATTGCACCTTAATTTGTTTTTATATAGGTGCGTGGAATCAGTCTTCAGTTGAATGTTTTTAATAGGCAAAAATACTTAAATAAGTAAAGCAAGTAGTAGAATTTTTGTCTTTTTTTTCTATTTTTGCTGATCCGAAAATTGATCCGATCCGTGACTTTAAAACCGTGATCCGATCCGAACCGTGAGATTTTTGATCCGTTGCACCCCTACTCAAAAGCCTGCCATCCATGGATTCTGTCAGTGTTTTGATCTGTTCACCATCAACATTGCGTGCAGCAGCAACCACAGCCTCCCAGACACTGTTCAGAGAGGTGTACTGTTTTCCCTCCTTGTAAATCTCACATTTGATGATGGACCACAGGTTCTCAATGGGGTTCAGATCAGGTGAACAAGGAGGCCATGTCATTAGTTTTTCTTCTTTTATACCCTTTCTTGCCAGCCACGCTGTGGAGTACTTGGACGCGTGTGATGGAGCATTGTCCTGCATGAAAATCATGTTTTTCTTGAAGGATGCAGACTTCTTCCTGTACCACTGCTTGAAGAAGGTGTCTTCCAGAAACTGGCAGTAGGACTGGGAGTTGAGCTTGACTCCATCCTCAACCCGAAAAGGCCCCACAAGCTCATCTTTGATGATACCAGCCCAAACCAGTACTCCACCTCCACCTTGCTGGCGTCTGAGTCGGATTGGAGCTCTCTGCCCTTTACCAATCCAGCCACGGGCCCATCCATCTGGCCCATCAAGACTCACTCTCATTTCATCAGTCCATAAAACCGTAGAAAAATCAGTCTTGAGATATTTCTTGGCCCAGTCTTGACGTTTCAGCTTGTGTGTCTTGTTCAGTGGTGGTCGTCTTTCAGCCTTTCTTACCTTGGCCATGTCTCTGAGTATTGCACACCTTGTGCTTTTGGGCACTCAGTGATGTTGCAGCTCTGAAATATGGCCAAACTGGTGGCAAGTGGCATCTTGGCAGCTGCACGCTTGACTTTTCTCAGTTCATGGGCAGTTATTTTGCGCCTTGGTTTTTCCACACGCTTCTTGCGACCCTGTTGACTATTTTGAATGAAACGCTTGATTGTTCGATGATCACGCTTCAGAAGCTTTGCAATTTTAAGACTGCTGCATCCCTCTGCAAGATATCTCACTATTTTTGACTTTTCTGAGCCTGTCAAGTCCTCCTTTTGACCCATTTTGCCAAAGGAAAGGAAGTTGCCTAATAATTATGCACACCTGATATAGGGTGTTGATGTCATTAGACCACACCCCTTCTCGTTACAGAGATGCACATCACCTAATATGCTTAATTGGTAGTAGGCTTTCAAGCCTATACAGCTTGGAGTAAGACAACATGCATGAAGAGGATGATGTGGACAAAATACTCATTTGCCTAATAATTCTGCACTCCCTGTATACAAACATCAGTGAACTGCAAAACACACACCCGATGGACTGTTCATTGTTGCTGGAGATTTCAACCATGCAAATCTCAAGTCATTGCTTCCTAGATTCCATCAGTACGTGGACTTTGCAACGAGAGTGGAAAACACGCTGGATCTTGTTTACACAAACATCCCCGGCGCATATCGGGCAGAGCCCCGCCCCCACCTTGGCTACTCAGACCACATCTCTGTTATGCTAATTCCAGCATACAGACCACTCGTCAGGCGATCAAAACCGGTTCTGAAGCAGGTGAAAACCTGGCCAGCAGGAGCCACCTCTGCTCTTCAGGACTGTTTTGAGAGCACTGACTGGAACATGTTTAGAGAGGCTGCAACTTACGGCGACAAGTGCACCGATGACATCACTGTCTCCAAGACCATCATCTCACGACCCAACCAGAAACCGTGGATTACTGCGGAAGTGCGTGCACTTCTGAGGACCCGAGACTCTGCCTTCAAAGCGGGTGATAAGGTGGCGCTTAGTAGAGCTAGGGCCGAACTTTCTCGGGCCATCAGAGAGGCGAAGCGTGCACACGCCCAGAGAATCCACAACCACTTCAAGGACAGCAGCAACACACGGCGCATGTGGCTGGGCTTACAAGCCATCACTAACTACAGGATGACATCACCTGCCTGTGATGGTGACGGCTCCCTCCCAGATGCGCTGAACAACTTCTACGCTCGGTTCGACAGGCAGAACGACGTGGCGGCGAGGAAGTCCACCCCTCCTCCGAACGACCAGGTGCTGTGTCTCACTACAGCTGAGGTGAGGAAAACTCTACGCAGAGTCAACCCACGTAAAGCTGCTGGACCAGACAACATCCCAGGCAGAGTGCTCAGAGAATGTGCTGAACAGCTGGCAGATGTTCTCACCGACATCTTCAACATCTCTCTGAGCAGTGCCGTCGTTCCCACGTGCTTCAAGGCCACCACCATCGTCCCCATGCCCAAGAAGTCTTCTGTGTCCTGTCTCAACGACTACCGTCCTGTTGCACTTACACCCACCATCATGAAGTGCTTCGAGCGGCTCGTCATGAGACACATCAAGACCCTGCTGCCCCCCTCATTGGACCCACTGCAATTTGCATACCGCCATAACCGCTCAACGGATGACGCCATCTCCACTGCACTCCATCTTGCCCTCACACACTTGGACAAGAAGGACACACACGTTCGAATGCTGTACATAGATTTCAGCTCAGCATTCAACACGATCATCCCCCAACAACTGATCGGAAAGCTGAGCCTGTTGGGCCTGAACACCTCCCTCTGCAACTGGATCCTGGACTTTCTGACCGGAAGGCCTCAGTCAGTACGGATCGGGAACTGCACCTCCAGCACCACCACACTGAGCACTGGGGCCCCACAAGGCTGTGTGCTCAGTCCTCTGCTATTCACACTGCTGACTCATGACTGTGTAGCAACACACAGTTCAAATCACATCATTAAGTTCGCTGATGACACGACCGTGGTGGGTCTCATTAGCAAGAACGACGAGTCAGCGTACAGAGAGGAAGTGCAGAGGCTAACGGACTGGTGTAAAGACAACAACCTGTCTCTGAATGTTGACAAGACAAAAGAGATGGTTGTTGACTTTAGGAGGACACGAGGCGACCATTCACCGCTGAGCATCAACGGCTCCTCTGTGGAGATCGTCGACAGCACCAAATTTCTGGGCGTCCACCTGGAGAAGGACCTCGGCTGGTCCCTCAACACCAGCTTCCTGCACAAGAAAGCCCAACAGCGTCTCTTCTTTCTGAGAAGACTGAGAAAGGCCCAGCTTCCACCACCGATCCTGACCACCTTCTATAGAGGAACTATCGAGAGCATCCTGAGCGGCTGTATCACTGCCTGGTTTGGGAACTGTGCCATATCGGACCGCAAGACCCTACAGCGGATAGTGGGAACAGCAGAGAAGATCATCGGGGTCTCTCTCCCCTCTATTAAGGACATCTACACCACACGCTGCATTCGCAAAGCCACCAGCATTGTGGCTGATTGGACACACCCCTCTCACACACTCTTCACACTCCTGCCATCTGGAAAAAGGTACCAAAGCATTCGGGCACACACATCCAGACTGTGCAACAGCTTCTTTCCACAAGCCATCCTTCTCCTCAACAAAAAGGGACTGGACTGATAAACACACACACACACACACACACACACACACTATCACTCAGCTCAACTCAACTACCTCTGTGGACTTACACATCAACCTGTAAATGCTCTTTTTGCACAATATTTTTATGTTTACTGTTCCTGCACTACCTACATACCAAGTATGTTTACTGTTTCCTTTGCACTACCTACCTAGTTAGATAGTTAGTTTTAGTTAGATAGTTAGTTTTTGTTAATTTATGTTGTAAATTTATGTTGCATGTAGCACCTTGGCCCTGGAGGAACGTTGTTTCGCTTCACTGTGTACAAACTGTATATGGTTGAAGTGACAATAAAGCTAACTTGACTTGACTTGACTTGATCTTGCAGAGTAAAAATACAACCACTACAACAACACAACAAAACAACCACTAGAGGGCAAACTGCAGAACAGAAAATACCTAATGCCAGCATATAGGGCTTTGAAGCGTGATGTCACTGGAGGTGGGCCACGCCCCCTTCCGCCATGACAGTAGGCAAGACACAGGATACAGCTTCAGCTATGGTTCGTACGTGTTGTGTTGTCAGTTGCAACGTTAGATCACACGATCGTGAAGGCAAGAAGCTGGATAATGGGCTCTCTTTTCATCGTTTTCCATCCTGGAGGCAACGTGAGGGATCCCATGTATCCGATATTACTAAACAAAGACGTCAGGCTTGCATTGCAGCGGTGAGACGAGCCGATCGAATTCTGTGCAATCCCCAGCTTTTTGTTGGTTTGCTCTCCGCATTTTCTTTCCGGTGAGTTCTAAATTAATTCATATAACTCTTAAAAGGCTTTTAGTGTTTTTTCAATGTGCTGAGGTCATAGATAATGAGATAAAAAATGCTAATGTGTGATGCTGCAGAACCACGTCATGTCATCATGTCGACTGAGTAGCTTATGATTTAGCATTATTGCAGGCAAACCAGCATATGAAATGGATGTAACAAATCCAGACTGGGCACCAACACTGCACATGGGCCTCTAAAAACATACTAAATTGCTTTCATTGTACACTAATCCGCACATAACTTCCAGATGAATCACACACCTGTCATTGGAATATTGGTGTACATTTACCTTATGTGTATGCACTAATTTTATCTTACAGGCTTTTGTTATCCAACTGCAGAGTCTGAAGGTGTGCCCCGTGCAGAAGTGATCGATGAAGATCTGACAGAAGACCAACAACAAAATCACCATGTCATGGAGGCAGTTGTGTTGGACAAGTGGAGGTTGAGGTACCAGCTGCAAATGTGGACAGTGGCGATCGGACAGACAGCATCACGGAAGCTAAAGGTTTGCTGTCTTTTGGTGAATATGTGCCCCAGTGCGGTTGTCAAACCAGCGCCAAATGAAACTTGCTCTTGTTGAGTATTCATAAAGCTGTTGTGTTGCATGTGTAGTTCATTGTAAATAATTGTACTTTGTGTGAAGTAGTTTCAATAAAACAGAAAAGAATAGTATATTTGTTTGTTTTTTATTCTTGATCTGTTCACATGTACTTAGCAAGTACATAAAAATGAAATGCAAACTATTTACATGGCAACACAATGCTGGCATCAATCTTGAACCACAAAATGAAACATTACAGGCTATTTAGAGCAGCACGTTGTTTGAAGAAGTATTTCCCAACAAGTTCAGGAAGACACACTTTAAGAAAGAAGTCTTGTGCTTGCTTTAAACGTGGTTCCCAGAAATCCACATTAGGGAAGATGCGTATCACAGCAAGGTCTCTCTGTGTCCACACAACGAGGTCACAGTGGTTGGCGCCGGTAATAAAGATTTGTGTTTGTACCTGACAGTAGTGTATCCAGTAATGGTGACAAATCCTCCAGCGTTGCAATAGGACTCTGCCTTTTTTGCGATCGCCTCCTTTTGCCTTTGAGAGGCAAAAGGAGGCGATACCCAATATGCTGGCTCGTCTGTTACAGTTCTGGTGCCTCTGATACGCACTGTAGCCTTGACTTTAAACAAAAGAGCAGCGACATGGGTGCAGGTCTCTGCAACTCCTGCCATGCATGTGCAGTGAGCAGCCTCAACCCTCCCATTGGTGCTCACAATGACCCATGGCTGTAATGCAGTTTCATTCAGTCGTTGTTAGTGCAGTACCTGAAACACACAAAAACCACTTTTAATAAAAAGTCTGTAATGACCCAGGCTAATATAGATGGGTTGACTGTACGTGCAAATCAGAAACTGTAACAAGGAAGTTGTTTAGAAAGTTATCAAGTTTAAACCGACTTACCTTTGTCTTAACGACAACGTACTCGCAGCGTGGAGGCATAAAGATGGACAAATCTTGCACCCAGCCGTTCGTGAATTGGATGTGGGCCTCCAGGGATTTATAATTCTTAAACTGGTTTGCTGTGTATGCGCTGAGTCCACAGACAAGGTATGCGAAGATATCGGGATAGGACAAAGGCGGTAGGTCGTCTGGATTTCCACTCCACTTCCTTATTTCATACGGGTCCACATTACCGATGCACGCAATTTTTTCAAAGTACTGTCTCTTGGCGTCTGGGCGCAATCGGTCGCGATACAGCCCTCTGTCTTTTGCGCTGATTTTGAGCATGGTTCTGGCAGTCCCGATTCCAACACTCCAACACTGTGCGCTTGTTTTGCTTTCTAGCCTACTGACATGGCGCCGCGATCCCACAATGCACTGCGGCGTGACGTCAACTCCAAAGCCCTATTTAGTGTCGCCACATTTATTCCTCGACACAGCCTGAGCTCCAGGCAAGCTTTCTTGTCATTTCTATAAGTAGATTTTAGGAACAGTCTTCTTGAAGCTCTTCTTTGGATGTTGGCTGCTTTCCAGTTTTCTGTCAAGTAGAGGTGAGGCATATGTCATGTAGTTTTGAACTTATTCAAGCAGTTTTGCTGAGTTTACCAAATAAAAGGATATAAAGGAAATGAAACACCAAGTTGAATTTGTTTTGATAGTTTTGCAGTTCATCATGAACTCTTGTGACCATAAAAACACAGGAGGGCAGATGTTTCCTCTGGAAGTGTTTTTATATGCGCAGATTTTCCCCATGGCAACTTGGAAAAAAAGCGTGCTGTCAGGCTTGTTCATCAGAAGTTCTTGTTGTGCACATGACTGTGAGGGATTACGACATAAAGGAAACGCCTGCTTTAATCGCAGCCTCAGAGGAAAGCAATGCATTCCTTCCAAAGGGATTTAATTTCTGATTTTCAGAATGTCAAGCTACTTTAATGTGTAGCTCAGGCGGTAAAGGAGGTCATCTACAAATCGGAAGGTTGGTGGTTTGATTCTTGGCTTCCCCCTAATCTGCATGCCAAATATCCGTAGGCAAGATACTAACCCAGGGGTCGGCAACCCTAGGCACGCGTGGTTAACTGATGGCACGACCATAGCTGGACTGGCCATACTGGGCATTAGCTCGGTGGGCTGATGGTGATTTTTCGTTTTTATGGGCTGATGATTTTTTTTTTTTTTTTTGTGGATTGGCCAGATGCTGACCCGTGTATAAAAATAAGTCAGTTGTTTGGCGGTGGCTATGGCGGGGCTTCCAAAGATTCAGTAACATTAGCAAGTGGTGGAGGCCAGCAGGTGGATGAAGGAAAGGGGAGGCAGGAGGAGAAGAGAACTGAGGCGGGGCCGGTCCGAGTGTCAGATGAACTGAACGTCAAGTAAGAAGTTATGACCTGCAGTCTATCTGGGTCAGATATAAACCAAGTTTAGGTGTAGTTTATTTTCGCTGTGGTGACCTTTTACAGTCAGTTACAATAACTCGTACTGCGTACTAGCTAGCATGACGGAGTTTCTATACAGCTGGGTGGGTGCTATGATGTTAGTGATAGGGGGGGACAAGGAAATACTTTCTTATTCTCATTTAAAATGTCTCGCTTTTATTAAATAATTATCTGCATCTTACAACCAAAGTTTTTATCTGACGTAAAATGTATAGAAATCATACATATACCAACAAGACAGTGTACATCACTGTCACAACAGCATTTGTTTTCATTCAAAGGCTTTATGAATTTAATACCTGGTGGGCCGGTCTCTAAGCAAAATGCCTGGGCTGATTTTTTTGTCCCAGTCCAGTCCTGGGCATGACATGCAGTGAATTAATCTGAGAAGGTGCATTAAAAAATAAATGGCCAGGCCAGCGGTGCACATCGCAAATTAGCTTGCATAGACACTTAGTTGTGCTGCTTCTTAATGACGGTATCTTAGCTAACAACCCCAACTACCAGATTCAACTTGTAATTGGCTAAAAATAACTTAGCCTACTGGTGAGAGGGACGTTGTTAGCTGGCAGTTTTTTCAAGCGATATTGAAATTTCCACTTTCCAACACTTCAAATGCTTCAGGAGCTTTCCACTCAGCGCAGCATCAGCACCACGGAAATACACTGATACATCCGTAGACTCGAGACAGAATTCACAATGCGTTTTTGGAACTTTCAGGTGTATGGACCAATGTTTTCTTTTCTGATCAAACCAGAAAGCTTTAATGAGCAGCTAGATTTGTCTCGCATTAACTGGCTGAGTTAATGCCAGTTAATGCGACATCGACGCAGCTGGTATCCATAGCTGTGCGTGTTCATGGAGCTTGCATTTTCACCTGCTGGACATCACTACATGACAAGTTTGACTGTCTTCAGAACATTGCAGAGGCCTTATTGACAGTATTTGCCTCTACATATCTGTGTGAGCAGATTTTCTCTCACATGAGTTTCCTCAGGTAGCTGTCTGAATGCTGGACACTCGGAGACCTGTGTCTCTGAGTGGGAGACCAAAGATCACATTAACATGTGTATCTCTGTAATAACAAACATGCCATATTCGCTCAGTTTATTTTTCTTATCATTGTTGTGAGGAGACCATAAATAGCATTTGCATTTTCTGTTGTACACTTCATTCGCTGTTATGGATAAAAAGTGTCTTTTTTTTGTTTCAAAATAGCTGATAACTATTCACTGATAGCTGCCAACATCTGTGAACAAATTTAATTCTATAAAGTGGCTCTATATAGTGTGTAACTGTTAATATAGAGTGTTATTAAATTTATTGCTAATGCAATCATATGGCACATTGACTTCTGAGGAAATTTTAGATGGCACTCGTTATCAGAAAGGTTGCCTACCCCTGTACTAACCCTATGCTGCTCTCCGATGCATTCATCGGAGTGTGAATGTGTATGAATGTTAGATAGGCACTAACAGCTAAGAAAAAGTGCTTGTGTGATTGGGTGAATAAATTAGTTGTATAAAGTGCTTTGAGTGCTCAGATAGAGTAGAAAAGCGCTATATAAAAACCAGTCCATCTACCATTTCATGATTTATTAATTTGTTACATGGTAGCTATTTATAAACATCGGAGAAGAATATTGTTTTGCTGAGAAAAAATGGTTACATGTGTTACTTTTTATCTATTCATCCAGTAGCTCAAGATAATGGAGATCCTATCAGGCTTGCGGGTGGCTGCTGGAGCCTATCTTAGCTTTCATGGGATGAGAAGCGGGGTACACCCTGAACAGGCTGCTGGTGTATCGCAGGGCTAAAAGTGTACAATATGAAAGGTCTTTAAAGAACAGCTAAACAGCCAGGCCTCACACACTGAAGTGATTCCAACAATAACAAACACAAGGGAGGGCATTAGACCAGCCTTAATTATGTTTAGCATGAGATATATTTTAAGTGGTTTACAAGCATTACTTATTTCATCAGCGGGGGAGAAGCAGACTTTCTACTGGGGCTTACACAGGACTGAGACAAGTCTAACGTAAGAAGACAAGTTGGATGTTGAAGGAGGTTTGGGTGTGCTTTTTATCAGTTATGATGTTCTTTCAGTGAATAAGCATGACATGATAAGAAAAACCAGGCTTCATGCCCTCTTTTTTTTCTTCCTGTGAGGCTGTGTAACAGTTCAAGGAAAAAGCTGGTGACATCCTGTGTTTTCAGTCTGTATCGACACAGGAACTTTTAATTCCACACTCAGTACTAGTGATGTGTCGGTCACGAACAACACGGGTCTTAGAGCCGGGTCTTTGAAGTGAACGACGCGAGCCGTGGGTTTTTTTCCCCTTTCTCTCACCCTCTCTCTCTCGCACCTTTTTTCCGCTTCACTCTGCACGCGAGCCTTGTGCTTTGCGCTGGGAAGAGGGGGGAGGGGCGGTAGTTACACTCCCTGTAGCACAGGAACAGAGCGGGAGGGAAAGAGAGAGAAAGAGAGCCAGGGACAACAACGTCACATTAGAAAGGTATAGTAATCATCCACAACTATTTTCAGTTGTGGATGACAAAGGATTCAGAAAGTTCATTCATGCAGGCTCATATGAGAGAGAATATGCATGTTCTTTTTGTTTTCATATTTTAATTTATATTTAATTGTGTTGTGGTTTGCAGTGTTTTGTGTTGTTTCACTTTAAATTTGTTTAAAAGGAGAAAGCTTAAAATTTAAATAGTTAAAAGTTGAAATGTGAATAGCTGGTTTATGTATTATATGATTTATTTATTACATTTTATGTGGAGTGAATAAATAAAAGTATATTTACCGTGGCCGCTAGAGAAAAGCACTCCAAAACACGTAAAAACTCCAAAACACGTAAAAACTCCAAAACATGTACAAACTCCAAAACACATACAAAAGACAACAGAAGTGCTCCAGGATGCTAGGCGCAGTGTTGAGCTTTTGTTACCTAGTGGCTACACAAGCCAGGAAGTACTAACGACCGAATTTGGTGTGTGGTAGTAACATGTAAATGAACATTTTTTTAAATTATTTGATTATATATGAGTGCTTTTGTATAAATACACAAGCAATACATATATGCTTTCAATTGTGTAATTTAAGTGATCTAGGTAGCTCTGTTTTGGAAGTTCAGTTAACGCTAGAAATGTGTTTTGGAGTTTGTACGTGCTTTGTCTTTAGGGGCCACCGCATATATTTATATATAAACATATATAAATAAAACCACTTTTTTTTTACATTAGTAATTCCTTTTGTGCCTAATTTTATATTATTGTTAATAATAAATTAATTAAAGCAACAAAACAACCTGAAGAGCCGGTTGGGAGCCGAAAGAGCCGGCTCTTTTTAGTGAGTCGAGCCGAAAGAGCCGGTTCTCTAAAAAGAGCCGGAAATCCCATCACTACTCAGTACAGTGAAATATAGAGATCACTCCTTAAAAGCTACAATCCAAGACCTACGATTTAAGGCAGCATATTTACAAGAAGTGACTGCAGAACTGCTGCTGACTGCATTACAGTACCTTGAAAGCAGAAGCTTTATAAAAGAGGAAGGAGCTTTTTTTCCATTCAGTATTTAGGTCACCGGTCACGTCACTTAAAGTCTTCATTTCATGCTGTCATTTTTGTTGTTTGGTGTCATCAGATGTCATCAGTAGAGGGAGGTAGCCACTACCTCAATCAAACCTGGCAAATTAACTTCAAGAATTAGGCAGCACCTAATGTCAAAGAAACAGCTCCAGACTGTTTGTCCACAGTTCAGACATTCTCGCAGTTTTGCAGAGGCAAGGCAGTGTGCTTAGGGAACCGTAAAACATCCTTTAGGTTGTAGCTTCCCTTTCGGTTTTGTTTATAGAAACGACAACATAGCACACAAAGTATGAAGACAAACAGAACAGCTGCAGTTACCCCAGCTATTATCCGTATCAAGGGGGAAGCTGCAGAGTTGGGAAAGGGGTTTGGTAAAGAAAACAGAAAAAGAGAATATTTTAAATTAGTCAAACAGAAAATACCCAAACACTGCTTGAATTGAAACTGTGAAAAACAAACCAAAATCTCACCTTGTACATCAATTTTAAACTCCTTGGTGACAGTCCCTACTGTGTTGCTCACAGTGCAGATATACTGTCCTTCTTGCTCAAAGCCGACAGATTTAATAGTGAGAACGCTGCCACTGTAGGAAGCTGAGCTATTTACTGGGAATGTCCAGGTGTATGAGGGCCTGGGGTTTCCCACAAACGAGCAGTTCAGGTGTAGAGCATCTCCTTCTGTGACTGTGATATCATCTGGATTTGGTGGCCCTATTAGCTCAGGTCCATCTGTGTGATTATTGAAGGAAAAAAAGAACAAAACATTTAGCAAAACAAACAATTTTGGAAGAGAAATTTCATATGGGGAAACATGGGCCTGTTTTCACAGTTGCGCAATTTTGTTAATTTCTGTAACTTTTCATCTGTGATAACTGACAGAGAAAAATTTTAACACTTTGGAAAAGTTAAACAGATTATTCACTAACATAATATACAGCAGAAAGTGGAAAGCACTGTCCACAGTTCAGCCCACTTTGCTTCATTTCTACTCTGTTAGATTTCAAAGGATCATATTTTACCAGTTTGTCCAGTTCATGATGTTTAACTGCTCTACTTACTTTGCAGGTTAATGCTCGCCACACTAAACATCTGACATAAAGTTTATATTACATGCAGTGTGACATTAAGAGGTCAGTCTGATAGTTTAGAGAGTTATTCAAGCCATATGACACTCTGAAAGGAGTGGATGATTTTTTCTGGAGTAGCTTTAACTTAATAAAAAGAACAGACTTTTCTTTCTTGAAGATTTGTTGCAGTCAATTGCTTCCAGATTTAAATTGATATATACTAAAAAAATTTCATTTAGGGTTTAAACAGAGTTACTATTATTTTTTTAAGGTTCACAAACAAAGTTGAGTTCTATTCTTGGTCTCTACAAACACACTGAGTATTTTAGTTTTTAGCAGCTAAATCCTCCACTATGTTCATCAGCTTGTGTCAGTCAATGGTTTGTTGATGATGCTTTTTAGAGCCTGTTCATTAACAGTGATGAGAGCTGTGAGGAAGAATTAAAACAGTAAAGTAATGGGACATAAAACCAAACCAGTGACATGAAACATGCTCAAAATGTCAAACTCTGAGGAACAGTGAAGGTCTCACTCACGGGTTTCTTATGTTCACTGTTGGACTGTAGGTGACCCAGTGCTGTGTTTCCTCTGTAGAAGGTCACAGTGAGGCTTTGAACAGGAGCTACGTTCTGTACGCTACACTGCAGGGTGTACTGCTGATTCTCAAACATCATCCCAGTGTGGTTTACAAAGCTGATGGAGACACTTTCTGGAGGCTCTGAGAAGACAGGGAAAGAAAGAGTAACACAGATAGATGTTAGTCAGTAACTGCTGAGAGTACGAATCCATCTAACTGTGTATTAATACCAGTGTTGGGACTAACGCGTTATTAAGTAACGCGTTACAGTAACTACGTTATTATTGTGGTAACGAGCACGGTAACTAGTTATTATGCCAAAACCAGGAACGCGTTACTCGTTACTGGGATTTAGATAGGCTCGTTACTCGTTACTTCGTGTGGTGGATATCGCGGAGCTTCCACAGATTCAATAACATTAGCAAGTGGTGGAAGCCAGCAGGTGGATGAAAGAAAAGGGAGGCAAGAGGAGAGACCAAGCGGCCGCCGGTCCGGCGTGTCAGGTGAACTGAACTTCAGGTAAGAAGTTATGACCTGCAGTCTATCAGAGTCAGATATAAACCAAGTTTAGGTGGAGTTTATTTTCGGTATGCTGACATTTTCGTACTGCGTGCTAGCTAGCATGATGGAGTTTCTATACAGCTGGGTGGGTGCTATGTGTTATTGATGTTGAACTTTATTTTGTTCATACGGTTAATTATTAGAGTTGCCAACCGTCCCGTAAAAAACAGAATCGTCTGGTATTCAGAGAAAATATTACGTGTTTCGTACTGAGGTGAAAAGGAACACAGTTTGTCCCGGACTTCAGCTACAATGAAAAAGACACAAAGCTGAAGCTGCACAGCTGCCTCTTCTTCTCTCATTCTCTCCCGTTTCTACTTCAATCACGAAACTGATCAATGATCAGCTGATCGGCTTTTCTCTCTTCTTTATTTATCGCCCACTTTGCGCCAGAAAGAGGAAACCAGCAGATGTCGCGCTAAACAACAGCAGCACGTTTAAGGTTGATCAGCTGTTGTTAGAATTTATTTAATATTAATTTCTAGTATCAGCTGATGTTTGTTGGAGCCACAGCTGTAAAGCTGCTGGTCATGATATCAGTTTGGTTATCTGGTGAGAGGGAAACATGCAGATGAAACCAGGAGATGTCCTTACTGAATCATCAGAGCTGAACAGGTGATGTAGAAACAGGTTTACCTTTTAGGTGACATGAATGAGTTGAAGGGAAGTTATGAACTGTTTCTGAGAGACAAATAACACCAGGTTCCTTTTCTATGTAGCTGACAGCTGGTAACTGTGTGGGGGCGGGTCTAGCAAAGTGTTGCCAGGGGCCAGGTAGGGCATTAACAGGGGAAAGGGGGACAAGGAAATACTTTTCTTTATTATTCTCATTTAAAATATCTAGCTTTTAAAAAAATAATTATCCGAGTCTTACAACAAACAATTGATAGATTGATACATATATACCATCAGAACAGTGTAAATCACTGTCACAACAGTGTTTGTTTTCATTCATAGGCTTTATGATTTTTCCTATAATGGTGGGCCGGTCTCTAGTCAAAATGCCCGGGACGATTTTTTTGTCCCAGTCCAGCTCTGTGTGCAGCTCATCTGCAGTCTGGTGTTACCTACATCTTCCCTACATCTTCCTATTCAGAAGGCAGAATTTCTGAGTTCTGAGTACAATCAAAAGCACCACGACTGCAGTTTTTGTGTTGGATGTAAAAAGCAGGCTAGAATCATGGCGGCGGTCAACGACGGTCCAGGCGTGGGATTTCTCTCATGGAAATGTGCACATTATTTTTTCCTTTGGCACAGTGCACTTGTGGCAAGTAAGCAAGATAGAAGTCTGACAATCTTGCTGGGTATCCAGTTACAGAAGCAACACATTAACAAGAGAATTCTGAGTAAAACCAAAGTTACTTTCCCTAGTAACTAGTTACTTTGAAAGTAACGAGTAACTTGAAGTAACTGAGTTACTTTTTTAGAGAAGTAACTAGTAATGTAACTAAGTTACTAATTTAAAGTAACTTACCCAACACTGATTAATACAAAGAGATCAAATTCTGATTATAAATGATGCAAAATTCACTACAAAGTCTGATGTTCGAAAGTAAGCATACTTACGATAGATGGTTATATTCAGAGTGCTACTACACTGATCACCAATATTAGTGATATAATAGCACTCGACAGATATGTCCCATTCAGTCAGTCTGTCAACCGTCCAGAACATCGTGGTTCCATTTTTTGTAACTTCTCCCACAGCGTGCTCCAAACCAAAAACATCTCCACTGCAGTCCTTCTGACATACAACACATGTAAAATTGGCTGGGTCACCGTACTTCACTACCAGTGCAGATGGAGTGAACACAGGATGCTCTGTGCAGCTAGAACCTGCAAGAAAAAACAAAACAAAACATTACATGCAATTATTTGCAAGGAAAATGTTTACCATCCATCCTGGTCACCTCAGCTGCTCCTTTCGATGTAGAGTTGCACCAGGTCCAATCTGAGCCCGTCACAAATGACTGAAGTCTGCACCCTGTCTGAGGATGAGCTTTTTCCATGTACAGGAGATAATGAAGGTGTCCATGAAGCAGGTGGGAGAAATTCCCATGAAAGTGAAAAGTTAAGAAGTAAAAACATCGATCAGCTGACTGTGACAAATATCAGCATGTTGAAAATATGTGATCCCCTCAACTGTGATAACGTTTGACTATATTTGAAACTGTCGATCTCCTGGGATTCACATTTCAGTTACTCTGAAAGATGTGATGAACAAAAAATGTGTCGTGAGCAGCACTTCTGCAGAGAGACACCGTCTTGTTGAGGCCAGAGGAGAAAGGGCAGACTATGATCATTTAGATTTCTCCTGCAACTGTGCTGGACAGAAAAGCATCTGTCCTCGAGGCTACGGCTGCACAAATGCATGTTGGGTTTCAACAAGCCAAAAAACAGAAATCAGAGGCTGCAGAGAGACAGGCAAACCAAACCTGGACAGCTGAAGGTTTCCAACATCTTTTGGACTCAAGAGCAAGAAGAGCCGAGGCTGTTTTAGAGCTAATTGAGGCCCTGCTAAGCATTTAAGTGATAACTGAGTTTGCTTGAGCAGTTAACTATGATAATTAATTATCAATTAGATTAATTAGATTGTCTTATAGTAACTTTTAGATTTGACTTGAATCTTCCAGCTTTGTGTGTCATAAAGACATAGTCACCCTGTTCTACACAGTAACCACAGATACAGAGAGAGATGAGAAATTCTGATGTTTGACTGTGTGGAGAGATTATGAGAACCCAAATGCAGACACTTGAAATCATGAGTGGGTTTGAACAAAAGGCGAGCCGTTTATTTGGGCTGAATGAAAATATAAATAAGAGGCAAATGAGAACAGAGACTTAACTAACAAACTAAACTGCATGAACTAAAGCTAAACACTAAACACAGAACACGGAACACGAGACCTGGATGTGGGAACATGGAGTGAGAAACACATGGGAACTGTCAGGTTTTGTGTCGTGTGGAGGCGAGGAAGTGACCCAAACGCAGGACTCATGGATAGTGGAGAACTGAAGATGGTTTATTATGAAGCGTGGATGAACAGGGCAGGAACGAAAGGACTGACTGACTGAAAGACTGAATGGCTGGCTGAACTGAACACAGGCGGAAACGACAACATAACATCAATGACACGACAGTGAACGAGTGGAAACAGAGGACTTAAATACACAGACTGATGAGGATGATAATGAGAGACCGGTGAGTACACAGCTGAACATAATCTGGCCAATAACACAAGAGACGAGCTGACACAGGAAAAACAGGAAGTGAGAACATAGATGTGGCAACATAATGTAAACATTACCTAAATGTGACAAAACTGAAAACACTGGGTCACCGACCCAGGAACCCTGACAGTACCCCCCCCCCCCTTCAAAGGCCGGCACCCGACGGCCGAAAGAGAAAAAACACCAGAACAGGGCGGGCGGAGGGGGCCCAGGATGGAGGGACGGAGTCCAAAGAGATACAGTTCAGGCGGACGGCCAAGTGGCTGGTGGCCGAGACGAGACAGTTTGGGCGGGCGGCCACGTGGCCGGCTGTGACGCTGGAGGTGATCCGGTGGGCGGCCGCAAGGAAGGTGGTGGCGGCCGCTGAGAAGGTCCGGTGGGCGGCCGCGAGGAAGGCGGCGGCGACGTTCAGAACGTGGCTTGGGCGACGACGTGGCAGCCGCAGGACCAGGCGAGGCCAACGCAGAGGCAGAAGCTGGACTGTGCGAAGCCGAGGCTGGACCAGGCGAAGCAGAAGCTGGAGCCGAGGCTGGACCAGGCGATGGCATGGGAGCCGGCGGTGGCGACGCAGAAGCTGGAGCCGAGGCTGGGCCAGGAGGCGCGGAGGCCCCTGGCTGGAGACAGGCTGGGCCAGGAGGTGCGGAAACCCCTGGCTGAGGAGCAGCCCGGCCAGGGGGCGCGGAAACCCCTGGCTGATGAGCGGCCGGGCCAGTGGGTGCGGAAACCCCTGGCTGAGGAGCGGGAGAGCTCACAGCTGGCTCTGGATGCTGTGGATGCTTCGGGTCCGGGAACTGAAATGGATGGTGAATGAGTGACTGGACTACAGAAGACTGGACTACAGACGATGAGAGAACGGGTGACTGAACTACAGGATGCTGGATGGCAGACTGAACTGGCTGGACAGGCTGGAGGACGGGCGACTGGATGACAGACTGGACAGGCTGGAGAGGACAAGACTGGAGGACAGGAGACTGAGCTATAGGGGCCTGAGGAACAGGAGACTGAGCTACAGGGGCCTGAGGAACGGGAGACTGGGCTGGAGCGGGCTGGACTGACTGGGCTGGACTGACTGGAGTGGAGCGGGCTGGACTGACTGGGCTGGAGCGGGCTGGACTGACTGGAGTGGAGCGGGCTGGACTGACTGGAGTGGAGGCTGAACAGCAGGCGAGTGAACTGACTGGAGTGGAGGCTGAACAGCAGGCAAGTGAACTGACTGGAGTGGGGGTGCTAAGGGACGAACAGAGGTGGGTGAGGCTGACGACGGAGCTGAGGTTGTGACGGAGATAAAGCTACAGCCTGGGCTAGTAAAGCTGGTGCCTGAGCAGGGGAAACCTCAGCTAGCCTAACCAGGGATAGTGCAAGGGCGTGAAAGGCTGGATCAGGAGGTGGATGAAGTGGTGGACTGACGGGTGGAGAGGCTAACTCTTCTGAGCCTTTAGGGAGGTCAGGCTGAGTTCTGGCTGCCCTCAGCCTGGGCGCTGGGACAGGCACGGGAGGTGGCTGGACACCAGTCACCCCCACCCGAGAAACAGGAGCGGGTGTGGGTGGCTGGACACCAGTCACCCCCACCCGAGAAACAGGAGTGGGTGTGGAGGTAGACTGGGTCACAGCTGCCCTCCTCCTGGGAGCTGGCACTGGTGTGGGTGTAGGCTGACTGATAGGAGTAGAAATAACGAGTGGGTGAGCGATACTGACAGGTTTAGGTGACTGGGTATTTCCAACAGTGGCCTGAGCTGATGAAACTGGAACAGGCTGACAGGTTCTTCCCAGTCCACATCATCCTCCAGGAGGGAAGCACCCCACGGATCGGAGATGAGTCTATTATTAGTTTTAAGTGGAGGATCAAATGAGGAGGGTGGAAATCAGTCCATTTTAGGGCGGCGTGTGCACCGCTTTCTCCGTGAAGAGGAAGCGGCCGGGGTAAACAGCGAAGCCTTTGGTGCGGTAGCCTCTGTTGAGCCGAGGTGGGAGGCGGAGCCGCTGTGCCGGGGCGAGGTTGAAGGTCCGGTGAATGAGGTAGATGGCGTGTGAGCGAGGAGTGGACCCGCGAGGGAGGGAGCCGCCGAAGCGCGGCACGAAATGCCCACTCTCCGCGGCAGATGCTCCGGTGCAGGTGGGGCAGCAGGTGGGAGAACGAGGCGTCTCCGAGGCCCGCCCAGAGCCAGGCGAGTTCCCTCGAAGATGTGCTCTCGCTCCGCGAAGAGCCGCTGTTTCTCCTTGAGCTCCTCCGCCCAAACGGAGAGCGCTGCCTCCTGCCGCTCAAAAAGGTCCAAGTCCGCTGGCTGGCTGAACTGAACACAGGTGGAAACGACAACATAACATCAATGACACGACAGTGAACGAGTGGAAACAGAGGACTTAAATACACAGACTGATGAGGATGATAATGAGAGACCGGTGAGTACACAGCTGAACATAATCTGGCCAATAACACAAGAGACGAGCTGACACAGGAAAAACAGGAAGTGAGAACATAGATGTGGCAACATAATGTAAACATAACCTAAACGTGACAAAACTGAAAACACTGGGTCACCGACCCAGGAACCCTGACAGGAACACAGCTGGGACGAATAGACATAACAACACAGGGGAAGCAAAACTAAACACACTGAACACGGGACCAGAGAGTGTCAAAATAAAACAGGAAACACACTAAGATGAAGACTAAGACACGCGCCTGACATAGGGGTCGGGAGGACAGAACGCACATGGACACAAGACAGACTGTGGAGACAAAGGAAGGACACACAAAGAGGGAAACTTGGAAACAGTTACGGGAGACGAGACATGGAGGGAGCAAGACCAAACACAGACACGACTGGGGAAACACAGAGGACATGACAGACTGTCACAGGAGACGCAGGAAAGAGACAGAGACCAAAAAATACAGACAAACATAAACTCAACAGCATAAAAGAACTGAATTCAAGACAAAACTGAATACAATTGAACTTAAAACATGTTCACGATGTAATGGAAGGAAACATGAACACAAAATAACACAAAGCATTAGGGGAGCATGCTGAAACCTAAATATCCTGATAACGCAAAGCATCATAAATCAATAGTAAAACTCAAAACTCTCAAACCATGACATGTGAACGTTAAATAAACCAACAAAATTGATACATGATACAGAGCCTGCCTGATGTAGCTCTCAGGCTTTGCTCCATTAGCTAAGAAAGTGGTTAATACAGTAATATATACTTACAGTATATGACCTGATATGTTATGCACTGTCTGAACCTTAAAAGGATATAGATGATAACTATTACAAGAAAAATAAGGCACAATACTGATAAAAGTAAATTAAGAAAATTACAATAAAAATATATATATTGTGAAACAATACATGTAAAAATCACATAATTGAATCAATTAATATAATGTACTGTATATAAGATCATTACAAAAAATAGAACTGCCATTTATAAACACAGTAACAAAACTCCACATGTGTGAGAACTTACCGTAGCCTGACACATGAAAGTGACACAGAGAATGCAACAAAGAAACAGCCAAAAATATGCAACAGCAAAACATGATGTTCAGCTGGTGTCATCTAAAAGTGAAGCTGATCAGCTCAGGTCTGAAATTTAAAGGAACTGTTACTGTGTGTGTGTGTGTGTGTGTGTGTGTGTGTGTGTGTGTGTGTGTGTGTGTGTGTTTAGGGGTGATGTCAGACTGGGTGGGAACATCATAAACAAGTGAAGCGATATTGGTTTTACAAACACCAGATACAAAATGCAAACTAAATTACTTCATCAAAATAATTTACATGATAAGTTTACACACACTCATCATGGATGTGAAACTTGTGGTAATTTGTGGGTTTTTAGCAATTTCTTTGAACTGTTCTTTTTCCTGGGTGCAATGATTGTACAGCACACGCTGTTAAAAAACAAACAAACAACAATTGGGTCACAAGTTTGAATTTATTTTAGACTTTATTCAGTCTGCACAGGGCCAGAGTTTACATACAAACTGAAATATACATGTCTACATATCTCTACACATCATTGCACAAGCACTTAATAACAACAACAACAATAATGTACTTCAGTAACCTCATAACTCATAACTATTCACTGTCAGTCTGCACACTGCTGATTTGCACATCTTTTTAATTTTGATTTTTAACTTTTATACTTGACTTTTAAATTTAGTTTTATTCTTTTATCTGGTCGGCAGTTGGACAGCTATAAGCATTTCACTGCATGTCATATTGTGTATGACTAGGGATGGGTATCGTTTAGGTTTTATCCGATACCAGTACCAAACCGGTACTTTTGAAACGGTGCCGGTGCTTAAACGGTGCTCGAACCAGTGCTTAAAGAATGGAAAACACAAACTTGACCTAAAACCTCTCATTTCTAGCTGTTTTTTTGTAAAAAGATAACAATGTTAGCCTTTTCTGCAGCTATAGGACATATATGGTATCACTCTTGGCTGGAAGCAGTGCTTAAACAATGGAAAAAACACAAACTTTGTCCAAAAACCTCTCATGTTTAGCTGTTTCCCACTTTTTCTTTGGTCATTTTAGCCTTTTTGGCCAGTGTGACGGGAGTATCTGCCATCAAACAAGAAGATAGCCGCATATAACTATGACGGTGTTTGCTAGTTCACCTTACATGCATTAATGTAATAACGTGGTTAGCCTACTCAACATAAATTACACATGTACAACATTAAGCTACTCACGCAGAGGAGAACGGCTGCTGCTGCCATCATCATCCGTCATCATTTCTGCTACACTGACAGGGCTAGGGGCCAGGACTCTACTCTTCGGGTTCTTGGGGGATGTTGCTAACTCCGGGTCCGATAACAGGCACCACACCCGCAGTAGATGTGCACGGTGTGAGGTCTCGCAGCAAGCTATCAAATACGGTGCATTTCTCGGCTTTTAATTAAAGCGCTATGCGTCGCCAGGTGTTTCATCAGATTTGAGGTGTTACCTCCTTTGACAGTATCACAGTATCAGCTTAAAGCACTTGTTGCAGGCTGCTGAGTTTGCATCTTTTGCTGTGAAGTACAGCCAGACTTTTGACCGCTTCGCCTTGGGCATTTTTAATCTGTAGCTCTGCTCTAAAAGAACGTACGTACCTGGCCCCGCCTACTGCTACTATGCTCGGAAACATAAAATGATTGGCTAGAATTCAAAGTGTATGACATCTCAGGGAAAATAGCACTGAAATAAAGCACCGAAATGTGCGCTGCTTTTCGGTCTGGTTACTACCGTTTATGTCAGATCATGGCACCGGATACCGGTACCCATCCCTATGTATGATTGTGTATATAACAACATTTTTTTTTAATTTGATTTGATATATACACACTCACATCTGTAATAACTGGTTCTGAAGGTTATACAAAGTATTTTAACTTGACAAGGCCTATTAATGTCTCACAGAGTGAGAGGTGTGGTACACCCTGGAAAGGTCGTCATTTTGATGCAGGGAAAAAGAGCAGTTCAAAGAAATCGTTAAAAGCCCCCAAATACAATGGCATTAATGCTCACGATGAGTGCTATTAGATGAGAGAAAGTAACATTTTATTAAATTAAAAATCACACAGAACAAAAACTAAGGTAATATATAAAAATATGTTTTATGTAAAAAAATAAAAAAGTTATCTAAGTTCAAACATTTTCACATTCTAAAAAGTGCGTTCTATGAGCTGTAAAGAACTTTTCACATATAACTGAAGCTGATAAGGCAAAACCACAGGAAGGGTGTTTGTGTTCATGTACCAGTGTTGTCAGCATTTGAATTTATTTTTAGAGACAGCTCATGAAGTTCAAAAATATTTTAGGGAGGGCCAACACCAAAACAGCTAAGCAAACAAAACCAACCAAAACATGCTAGAGCTCAGAGCAGAGGTCTGTACCATGAATCAGGATTTGGAGATTAGGGTAACATCAGCTTTAAGCCTGGGTAACTTTGCTGCAGACAGGCTGTACAAGTATTTCAAGTATAACATAAAATGAACAAGACAAAAACATTTATTGCAAACAGGTTAAATTGCGGTTTATCAGACATATATTATTTCCAAAATAGAATAATAATGTTGGTTTAACCTAAGGTAACTAAATACACTCAACATAATAAGTTTAATGAATTGTCTTAATCTTATCTAAGTACCAACAACACTGTACATGGAAAATGCCTTCAGGTGACTTTTGTTGTGATTTGGCGCTATATAAATGAAATTGAATTGAATTGAAATCTACACCTATTCAAACACATAGTCAGTGGGAAATACACTCACATCCACACCCTTCTTCAAAGGTCTTATGTATGCAAATGTGTAGGACTGCTGTCTTACATTTGGGCAATATCTCTAAAATTAGAAACATCCTGTAGCAGAGTGAGGCTGAAAAACTAGTTTCATTATTATCAAGTTGTCCTAAAAACAGCTGAAAAGTCTTCAGTTGATCCAAAATGCTGCAGTAAGAGTCCTTCTCATCAAATAATCAGGCCCCATATTTTATTAAAAACCTTATAGTACTGTATCACCCCATTACAGCACTTGCTCTCAGACTTACTTCTGTTTCCTAGAGTATTTAAAAGTGAAATGGGAGGCAGAGCATTCAGCTTTCAGGCCCCTCTTCTGTGGAACCAGCTTCCAGTTTGGATCTGGGAGAGAGACACTATCTCTACTTTTTAAGATTAGGCTTAAAAGTTTCATATAGTTAGGACTGGATCAGGTGGCCTTGAAGCCTCCCTTAGTTATGCTGCAATAGGTCTAGGCTGATGGGGGATTCCCATGATGCATTGAATGATTTTCCTTCTCTCACTCATTTTACTCTCACTATGTGTTTCTACACCTCTCTGCATTTCATTATGAGTTATTGTTAATCTCTGAGTCTCTTCCACAGCATGTTATTTGTCTTGTCTCCCTCTCCCCAAACGCAACTGGCTCCTGAGCCTGGTTCTGCTGGAGGTTTCTTCCTGTTAAAAGGCAGTTTTTCCTTGCTCCTGTCACCCAAGTGCTTGCTCATAGGGACTTGTAGGAAGTCTTATGATTGTTGGGGTTTTCTTTGTGTTGTTTAGGGTTTTATCATAAAATATAAAGCATACATTCAATTAAAAAAAAAATGAAAGACCAAAAGAAGAAAGAAAAAATGGCTGTGTATATAAGTGTAAGTGGTCTTTGCACAAAAAGACAGATAGAAAACTTATTGATTTAAGATTAATTTATTTATCACTATGCAAAGCTAGGTTGTATATACCATGGCAGATTACAGCAGTGTGAACAGGATATGATTGAGGTATTGTCTATAGTATCATCTGGAGTATGCTTACTGAGCTTTCTGGTCTTGATAGATGAACTATTGAACTATGAAAAACCAACCTTCTGAGCATGCTCCAGGCACGGGGATGGACCATACAGTAGTGCAGTTCGTCCTGATCAGTGATTGGTCAAAAGTCTAGAGTGGAAGAAGGGGAAAAAAAGAGGACTTCTCATTGATCAAAAATGTGCAATGAAGGACACTTCTTTTTTCCATTCTGTCTGTTGTCTTTTTTTCTCTATCAGGTGATGTTTCCAGCTCCTTTATCCCACCTGATGCCTCGGCTGCGTTCTGCGGTCTTCAGCATGATCCCAATGTGTTATTTATTTATTTTTCCTGGTGTACAATGACACGACAGTAAGCATTATCAGTGTACAAACAATAAAAGTATAAATAAATAGTATAGTAAGTATAAATAAAAATAATAGTTTTTACTCCAACATCGATGAGGATTTTCCTTTGGCTCTTTTGAACCAAAACAGGTTGGAAAATCCCCTGAAATTAACAGCAATTGATAATGAATTGCTTTCTTTTCCTCTGTGTTATTATGATGTGCAAAGACTAGCCATAAGAGGAGTCTTTTAGGTTTCCCCGATGAGACGATGTAATTGTTTTACTTTTATACTGTTAAAATGTGAAGGATTATTTATACCATTACACTGTCATTTACAGACAGGCAAGAAATTAAAGGCATACCCTGAACTCTTGACCCCTACACGGAGAGACGTTGTTGCACTTTGCTGCCATGTTAGGGTCCACTTGTCAAAGGGAAAAGAGTCGTAAAATCAGTGTAAAGTTGCTATGAGAGATTATCTTTGTCCTGTGAATAAGTATTTGAAGAGGGGTCACTGAATAGATGGTGTGATCATATACCATGGCTTTCACAGTCACCAGATCTCAACCAAGACTATCTGGGGGAAATTTGACTGACATAAAAGATAGATGATCAATTCCAGGAAACACTGAAGCTGTTGTGGAGGCATGTGTTGTACAAATACTTCACAAACTTGTCTTTGCCACCTGCTTGTACACATTGCTTGTTTGGTTCTGGTCTGTTTCTACATAGTTGTGTCTTCTGAGCCTTTTGGCAGAGAATGCTATTTGTGTGTAACTTAATAAAAAACATATCAAGCATGTTTCTCTTTCTATAGATTGTATTTATACTTGTATGTTTTGTCAGTGGCCTTAGGACTATTGTGATGATGATCCAAAGAAGGTCAGTAAGTCTAAGGCAGATTAAAGCCCAACTTTGGCATTCGTTAAGTGAATCCACAACTCACTGTTACTGTAACACAGGACACTTTATTAAAGCGGATGAAACGGGAATACAGCACTGCAGGATAGTCAGTGAACTTGAATTATGAATGCAATGCGAGGGACTTTACAAAATTAAACTGAGGCTTATTTGTGTTAATGTAGACTTTGTGCAGAATTTAACTGTTTTGATGCCATAAACTTTGTTTAATGTTCTTATGGCATGCATGTTATGTTTATATTACGTGTAAAACTAGTGGCCATCTTTACGGAACTTAATTAACTAGCAACTTACTTAGTCATGACAGAAGCTAATATTTCTGTCCTTACACTGTTTAAATTGTAACCATTTTATTACAACATAAAGCTAACCTTTACACCGTAACTGTAAGCTAGCACCATAAAGACGGTTAAACACACAATATCTACAAATGCATCTCAAAACTGTTGCATCAGCACTCGCTGTATTACTAACACAACCACATTAAAATTACTGACACTCACTGAGTTATTATAGTCACTCTATAAATGCTCTACATTGTATGTTGTTAATGTACATGCTATTTCCTTGTTCATTTACTTTCAGAACATATTCCCACATTGTGATTCCTACTGCTGTCATGGCGCTGTACAAATAAATAAATTCTCAGACTGCATTTGACAGGTGGTATGTGTTCTAACCGACATGCCAGGAAGACACTATTTGAGCTTCAGCCCTGTAGCAGACCCTTTGGCCCAAATGTGCATTGTCCCACCATCTGCCTGGTGGGACGATGCCAGTATGGCAGATTATCAGTCCGGCCCTGCCCACGACTGATAAGCTGATATGAGAAAACCATAGGAAGGGTGCATGTAGTCAGGTTTCCCATTTTTTTTCAGCATCTGAATGTATTTTTATTTTTTTTATTATGTGGTGGCAGATTGCTTTTCTCATGTATTAATCACGTATTTTAACCATATCACTCTAGTATAGTAAGAGCACTCCTGTCACCAGTTTGTATGCATGTGGAATGTGATCACAAGTGGGGCCCAAGTTTTATTGTACCTTTACAGCAGACTAATTTTCCTCTTGAGGGCTCTGCGCATCCTGTTGTAAGGGGGTGACGTTTGGTTGGAGTTTTCCTTGGACTGAAAAGGATTTGTTTATAATTGATCTGCTGTGGAATGTTCTTTGTTTAAGAGTGTCTTTGTTTGCGTATATAAGATGTAAGGGCGGTGTCCACAATTCAGAGATCACCCTAGTGTTTGGCTGGAGTGGGTCTCTCCATATTGCAATATGTTTATTAAATCATTTCAAAATGCTCACTCGGTATGTTGCAGGTTATTGTTAACATTTCCCCAAAAATATATTATTTATTAATATATATAATAATATTTTATTATTATTTATTATAATTTATTATTTATTGGCAAACAGGCAAAGTATTCACATGAAGGTGGATACCAGCTTGAAGATTTGGGAAACTCAGAACCCTGAGTTTTCCAAATGAAAGGTGTTGGCAGCATACATTATGACCAGTCACAACTAGGGATGGGTATCGTTTAGGTTTTATCCGATACCGGTGCCAAACCGGTACTTTTGAAACGATGCCGGTGCTTAAACAGTGCTTGAACCGGTGCTTAAAGAATGGAGAACAAACTTTGTCCAAAAACCTGGGGGAAAACGTTAGAGCACTTATGCAAATATGTGATGTCTTGATCAATCGAGCAGATATTTGAAGTTTACACAGCACCATTCTCGCATGAAAATATCTTAAAAGTTTATTTTGTGACCCAGAAAGAGTAATATTTCAAACTCTGCCACTTTGTGTTCCTCCACCACTGCCTCATTTGAGTTTTGGACGAAATGCATTCTGGGATATTGCATTTTGTCATTTCGAGCTGATTGGAGACCAAAACAGCCAATCAGATTTTTTTGCGTCTGTTAAGGGAAAATTGTACTTAGTAGTCAGTATAAGCTTTTAATGATATAAGTTTAACTGTGATAGAATACTGCATGATGACCTTTTCCTTGCTTAGAACTGATTGTTCTTTATAAAACGTGTTCTGATATTTCTATCTGAATCTTCCCACAGCGATAGTAAGAAGTTGAACAAGCACACACACACACACACACACACGCTCATGTCACTGAACGAATGTATTAATTTCTCTTGTGTATAAATAAAGACAAGTGCAACAACAGAGCGCGCACTTCACAGGGCCCCCTCTGATGTGAGCGCTCTGTAAACGCCCTTGCAAGTCAAAACCTACTGTGTGTGTGTCTTCACTCTTAGACTCTCAGCTGAAGAAGTGTCATTTAGAATAAATCTCTTGACAGCATCCAAGTCTGTGATTGGCTGGTTTTGTGGCACAAATATAACGGTGTACAGAAAGAGTTGAGCGCGCACGGGGAGAAATGTTGAGAGTGCAAGCAACACATTGCGAGCGAGCGCAAATGCAAAAACTGAGCGAGAGGGGCTGCTATTGTGTGTGTGTGTATGGATAATAGCAAACACTGAAATAAATTTTTGCATGCAGCAATGAATTTTGTTCACTCAAATTTAGCTTTTCTTCGCTCAAAATAAATTTCTCCTCAAAATACAACACCTGCACCTGCAAATTTTTTTTACGTGCGCTCAATTTTTTTTTTTTTTTTTACATGCACTCAGAATAGTGGCACAAAAATAACGCCAGTTGCAGTCTAGTGAATCACAGTTAGTTGATCAAACTATGATGCTTATGGCTTACGCATTGCAGGGGAAGGCGTCGTGCGAGGAGGGTGTCCAGGTGGTCTGGGTGAGGAGTGGTAGAGAGAGAGTCCAGAATATACTTGGAGCAACGGCCCTGGCAGGGAGGCAGGCGGGTGAAGGGCCACGATGAAGGGAACGCAACCTGATAGGTGAAAACTCGCATCCAGACTGAGATGTGTATTATTCCAGCTTGTGAAAGGTGACGGCCAGGCATGTACTATGACACAGAGAAAACACTGTGAGTAGAAATGCAGAGTTAAGGGCTCTCACAAGAGCTTGGCAGCCTATCACTAACACAAGTTAGCTGAAGATCTAGCAGAGGTCTGTTGTGAGTGCTGGTCTTAAATGACTTGATTGCAGTCAGGTGCGAAGGCTGATTGGAGTCTCTGCCTCAAGGTGGAGCCCAGCAGAGTGGAAAAACCCCGCACTCACTCGGACCATGAGAGTTGTATTTATCCGCGACACCTTAAAGGCCGGCCCATGAAAATATTGTCGGACATAATCTGGTCTGTGGCCCAAAAAAGGTTGAGGACCACTGGTATAGAATATAAAACACATGAATGATTAACAGCAACATTTCCAGAGACACAGAATATATGCATAACACCAACTGAACTGAATGACGGTGAGACGAGGGAACTGAAGCAAGTGTCCAGAAGCAAAATAGAACAGAGGACAAGGCTTGAGGGTGGATACACATGGATACAGGAGTATGATGGAATTGAATCAGATACATGAAGAATAATCTGCTGTTTATCACCATTACATTTGCAGATGAGATGAAGTGGAAACACCTTGCAAAGCACCAACAACGTTATTCATTTAAGCGCTTTAGAAATTTGACAATGGAACATCATAAACAAAGCAAACTTTGTGACCTATAATGACTAAAAGTCCCTTTTATGTTGCATCTTGAATAGAAAAGGACATAAAATTCAAGATACTGAGCAGTGAGGACAAATTGTTTTCCAAGGACAACCCTTATCTAATTTAACTTAAGAGGAAAAGTGACATTATTGAATAATCCCAAGAAAATATGCAGACATTGTGAAGTGTCATGTATGAGATTGAGAGAATGCCTATGAGATGTATTAGGGATTTTAGGTTTGAGTGAAAATAGCCTGCATTATCAAGCAGAGAATGATTAAGGAGAGAATCAGCCAACAAGTGAAGAACAGAGGGGACATTTATCTAGCAGAGACCCTCAAAGACCCCGTGGGCCCAGTTTGAACACCACATTTAAACAAAGAGATATTGGGGAGAACCTTCCATTGCAATTGTGCTTTTTCCAAGCAATAAGTTTACTTAATAAAGACAGACCGTTACTGATTCTGATGAGCAGCTTGTATCAAAAGCACGTGTTAACCATTTAGTCATTTCTTCAGCTGTCACTTTCAATAATTTTGTTGAGTTTGTAGTTTCCCATTCAGTTGTGTTTGCAGTAGCATCCCACTGACAGTCCGACAAGGACCAGAGCTCCCAGTATCGTCCCAGCTATTATATATGGGATGGAGTTGACTGTAGAATTGGGTTGAGGTGGGGTCGGGGGTTGGGTAAAGAAAGGAAAGGAGAATCATTTATACCAGGCAAATTAAAAACACCAAAACACTCACAATGAACTTAATTTGTGAAGTAATATTGTGATTGAACTTCAGTGACTCGTTTTCCAGGAAGTATCTGACAACACTCACCTTGTACATCAATGTTAAACTCCTTGGTGACAGTCCCTACTGTGTTGCTCACAGTGCAGATATACTGTCCTTCATGCTCAAAGCCGACAGATTTAATAGTGAGAACGCTGCCACTGTAGGAAGAACTATTTGTTGGAAGTGTCCAGGTGTATGAGGGGCTGGGGTTTCCCACAGAGGAGCAGTTCAGGTGTAGAGTGTCTCCTTCTGTGATTGTGATCACATCTGGATTTGGTGGCTCCTTTAGCTCAGGCCCATCTGTGTGATTATTGATAGAGATTAAAAATACAAAGCAAAATTTCAGCAAAATAGAAATAATTTATAAATTAAAACACATTTCTGGTGTAATATACAACAGAAAGTACTGTCGACAGTTCAGCCCACTGTACTTTATTTTCACTTTGTGCTGCTATACTCTGTTGTCAGTTTGTCCACTTCATGATGTTTAACTGCTCTACTTACTTTACAGGTTGATGCTCGCCACACTAAAAATCTGACATAAAGTTTAAATTACACGTAGCATGACAGTAAGAGGTCAGTCTGACAGTTCAGAGAAGTAAGAGAATTGTTCAACCCATATGACACTGAAAGGAGACAAATCATGATTAATTCTTCTGGAGTGGCTTTAAATACACTTATTCTTTTATTGCATATTTGTGACTCTGTATTGATTTCACATTTAAACAAATATTAAAGCCGACCTTTTATCATTTAGGATTTAAACACAATTACTATTATTATTTTTTAATGTTCACAAACAAAGTTTACGTCTATTCTGGCTTTCCACAAACTTCTGAGGGAAACATTTTACTGGTAAACAGCTAAATCCTCCACTATGTTCATCAGCTTGTGTCAGTCAGCAGTTTGTTGATGATGCTATTTAGAGCCTGTTCATTAACAGTGATGAGAGCTATGAGGAAGAATCAAAACACTATTTCTTTACTGTTTCGATTCTTCCTCAAAGCGCTCACAAGGACACAAAACCAAACCAGTGACATGAATCATGCTCAAAATGTCAAACTCTGAGAAACAGATCAAAGAACGTCTTTATTTCTCTCAGACTCACAGTGAACTATAGAGACTGAAAATGTGACGTCATTGAGGGGTAAAACCGCAAAGGATTGTGGGAACCCAAGGCAAGAGGTACTAGCGCACGCAGGCTTTCAATTGAAATAAGTTACACAGCGATAAAAAGAAACAAAAAATGCCAAGAACCTGTTGTATTATTAACTGCACAAGCCGGGCGAACGACAGCCGCGTGAAGTCGACGGGAAATGCGTTTGGTTTTTATCGGATTCATCAGATTTTTGTCTCAGTGATTGCCCAGTATGATTACAGCATACAATATTATTATCACTGCTACATTTCTGTAATGCATACCATATATTCTTTGCACTACTAATTAATTACCGTGAGCTAAAAGGTCCTATTTATAAACGGTTCACGAATGTGTATTTATGAAGACGATTTGTGAGACAGGTAAACTTACCGTTGTGCGTCACGATGGTCTTGTGCTCAACACGGTGCATTTCTAGGTCCTGTACCCATCCGTCCGTGAACTGCACCTGGGCCTGTTGCAGTGACCTGAAGTTACTAAAACGTCATGAGTGTATGCACTCACTCCAAGAACCATGTAATTATAAATCTGAGCGTGGTTAAAGTTGGGCAGCACGCTAATGTCTTTTGTCCAGTCTGTGTGCTCGTAAGGGTCTAACCCTTTCACTCCTTTGATTTTTTCAAGTACCTTTTCTTTGCCTTTTCCTCGAGTCTGTCTTTGTACGGACCGGCATTGTTCTCCTTCGTTTTGTACATTATTTTTGGTGAGAAAAGAAAAAGCAAGACGGTATTGGGCGTGAGAAAAAACGTTTTCTTGCGGTGCTGCAAATGCTTGCATTTGATGCGGTAATTTAAATGTCCTGCCTTCACCTCCCGGCATGCAATGCGCGAAAGTCACGTGGTCTGTCAATCTCTATAGCAGGGAGTTTTTCTGATGTCACCACTGGAGGGCACTGTGGTCCAGCTGGTCCCAGCTCCAGCTTGGCTTCACACCAGTACTGGGCTCCATCATCTTCTCTACTGGGAGTGATGTTCAGAGTAAAGGTGTCATTCACTGGTTTCTTCTTTTCACTCCTGGACTGTAGGTGACCCAGTGCTGTGTTTCCTCTGTAGAAGGTCACAGTGAGGCTCTGAACAGGAGCTACGTTCTGTACGCTACACTGCAGGGTGTACTGCTGATTCTCAAACATCATCCCAGTGTGGTTTACAAAGCTGATGGAGACACTTTCTGGAGGCTCTGAGAAGACAGGGAAAGAAAGAGTAACACAGGTAGATGTTAGTCAGTAACTGCTGAGAGTATGAATCCATCTAACTGTGTATTTACACAAAGAGATCAAATTCTGATTATAAATGATGCAAAATTCAGTAGAAAGTCTGATGTTCTAAAGTAAGTATACTTACGATAGATGGTTATATCCAGAATGCTAGAACACTGATCACCAGCATCAGTGTTATAATAGCATATGAGAGATGTGTCCCATACAGTCAGTCTGTCAACTTTCCACAACATCGTGGTTCCATGTCCTGTAACTTTTCCCACAGCGTGCTCCAAACCAAAAACAGTTCCCCTGCAGTCTTTCTGACATACAACACATGTAGCATTGGCTGGGTCACCGTACTTCACTACCAGTGCAGATGGAGTGAACACAGGATTGTCTGTGCAGCTAGAATCTGTAACAGACACATCATATGCTGTTATCTGGTAGATTAGCAGATGTATCTTAACACCCAGTGTGCATTATTTTAGTCAGACATTACTGTATATTTTGATTCCTTAAAAAGTGTTGTTGCAACCCAATAATATCTTTGTACATTATATGGTTCTGCTGTTCTCTCTGTGTGTATACCGTATGTTTATTTAACCCTATAATGCCCTTTGTATCATATTTGATACATGAGTTTCTGAGACCTCTAGCTCATCAACATGATCGATACTTGCCATAATTGCAAAATGTTATGGACAAAACTCTTTTTTTCACCTACAGTTAACATTGTTGTTAACAAAAAGTTGCCAAAAATGCCCAATGTATTAAATGTGATTCAAATATATAATAAAAATATATCATACACAACATGATTTAGCAAAAATAAAACTTGTGGATTTTGTTGTGAGGGTTAATAAACATCTCAGTTCCAAAAGAACAGAATTTTCTGGCTTTTTTGATGGGTTGGGTCTTACAGGGTTAAAATCAAACACAAAATGAATCAGCAACATCATATGTAGAGTCAACTTTTCAACTGATATCAGAGCATGTTGTGAAAGGCTTATATATATATATACATATACACATATATATACACATATATATATATATATATATATACATATGTATATGTATATATATATATATATATATATATATATATATATATATATATATATATATATATATATATATATATATATACACATATATATACATATATATACATACCAGTAAGGGTCCTAAGGCTAGACCCCCTATGCTAAGCGAGCCTACCGCAGAACATGAGCGAGACAGATAAATATGAAGGCATGCCGGCTCGGACGTCGCCCGGATCAACAAGGTCCGCGTCAGGTGTTGAGGAACCAGGGCACCCTGACGACAAGTGGGCTACTGGAACAAGAAGGCATCGGTGGGCAAGAGATGAAAACAGGGCGTTGTTGGAATGCTACTACGCAAGTAACCCTGGCGGAGGGGTTACATGAATAGGATGAGGGGCCTATGGATTCTTCGATACCCAACATCCACAATGACGGGCGAAACAACTAGTAGCTCAGTGTTCCAACATTCGAAAGAAGGGACTGCTATCACAGCTAGAGATTGACGAGGTACAACATAAATGCTACGGCAAGGAGGAGTCAGGGCGCCAGGTCAGGGGAGATATCATCACCCCACCGAGATTGGGTACATAGCCCCAAGTGCGATAGGAGAAGGATCGTTGAGTGCGAGAGGAACTGACCTGAAAGATAGGATCATGGCCAAGCTTGAAACCTGGATCCTCCGTGGCGGTTACCAAGATTACGTGAAGTACCCTCAGAAGGTCTGCTAGATGATGTTAATGCAGCACCACGGATGATACCTACAACCACGATTACCGACACTAACAAGCTGATCTACACCACGGCAGCAGTGATCAGTGAGATGCTTGGCTACAAGTTGAACAGCCACAAGGGGCAGTACCCTCCATGGAGAAGGAGGCTAGAGGGCAAGATCAAAGTAGCACGGAGGAGGTTAGCCAACTAACGGAGTTGCAGAAA
The DNA here is from genome assembly GCF_013358895.1 of Oreochromis aureus. NCBI lineage: Eukaryota > Metazoa > Chordata > Actinopteri > Cichliformes > Cichlidae > Oreochromis > Oreochromis aureus. The sequence goes on from NC_052947.1 coordinate 11,922,762, forward strand.
GGCGCAACAAAGAAGGTGCATAAGAAATACAGCAAGCTGTCCATACCTGAGGCCTTGGAAACTGCCAAGCAAAGACTCACAGCCTTGGCCAGCCGCTTGAGGAGGTACACCAGAGAGATAGAAGGCAGGAGAATAAACCAGCTGTTCTCCACAGAACCAGCAAAGGTGTACTCTCAGTGGCAAGGGAACAATAAGAGAACAGCACCACCAAGGCTGGAGATGGAGCAATACTGGAAGAGCATATGGGAGAAGGACGCAACCCATAACGGCAATGCTCAGTGGCTAGTGGATCTGAGGGCAGACCACAGCAACCTCCCTGAACAGGGTCCAGTAACCATAACAGTGGCAGATATCCAAGAAAGGGTCTCCAGTATGAAGAGTTGGACAGCACCAGGGCCCGCCATGGTTCACGCCTACTGGCTGAAGAAGCTGACTGCACTCCACGAGCGTCTGGCAGCACAAATGAACCAGCTGCTAGTTAACGAGAGACACCGGAATGGCTAACTGAAGGTCGGACGGTCCTGATCCCCAAGGACCCCAAGAAGGACCGGTCCCATCCAACTACCGACCAATAACCTGCCTCAGTACTACATGGAAGCTCCTGTCAGGCATCATATCGGCTAAGATGAACGGGCACATGGGTCAATACATGAGCGGGGCACAGAAAGGGATTGGCAAGAATACCAGAGGCGCAAAACACCAGCTACTGGTAGACAGAACAGTCAGCCGAGACTGCAAGACCAGACTGACCAACCTGTGCACAGCCTGGATTGATTACAAGAAGGCCTATGACTCAATGCCCCACAGCTGGATACTGGAATGCCTAGAATTGTACAAGATCAACAGGACCCTAAGAGCCTTCATCAGGAACTCAATGGGGATGTGGCGCACAACACTAGAGGCCAACTCCAAGCCCATAGCACAAGTCACCATCAAGTGCGGGATCTACCAAGGAGATGCTCTGTCCCCACTGCTGTTCTGCATAGGCCTGAACCCCTCAGTGAGATCATTAACAAGACTGGCTACGGATACCGACTACGAAGCGGGCGGTTGTCAGCCACCTCCTGTACATGGATGACATCAAGCTGTATGCCAAGAGTGAGCGAGACATCGATTCACTGATCCACACTACCAGGCTATACAGCAATGACATCGGGATGTCATTCGGGCTGGAGAAGTGTAGTCGGATGGTAACAAAGAGAGGAAAGGTAGTCAGAACTGAGGGGATCGAACTACCAGAAGGCAACATTGCAGACATAGAGGACAGTTACAAGTACCTGGGGATC